>NC_056734.1:909961745-910016745 GCF_019279795.1 Protopterus annectens
TGTTTACATGTGCTCAGTCATGCCATCTGGCTGCCCTACACAGGGGTATGTTGGACAGCTGTGGATCGTACTTTGCAGGGTGTACAATTCACTGTCTCCAGCCATGGACACGTGAACTGGTCCTACCAGGGATCTCACTGGCACCACCAGGCCCAAAGCCAGATGAAGTACTACTCCCTGATAGTGACTGCTGTCTGCTGGATCCATGTCCCTGATGGGGCCGCCCAGGACCATGTGCCCATGGCCTGCTCTGTTGTGGTGTGGACAGTACCCACACTTCAGTAGTGCTGGTGGTACTGCCACGACGGGAGTGTGAAGGTGCATGGCCACATAAACTCTCAGTGGATGTTGGTGCTGACCTGCATTCTCATGGCCAACATCCATCTCCCACCACATACTGCAGCACAGACATTCCACGGTCAAGGATTTCCAAGGTCTCACCCCACCATCTATTCATGGGTCTAGGACTATTCACTGAAAGTACATTTCACTGAAATACATTTGACTGTGCACAAATCACTGAAAGCTCAATTCACTGAAAACACAGTTCATTGCAACACATTTCACTGAAAGTTATATATGGCCTTTTCCCCACTGTAGTGCGACTCTGGAGTTAGCATATATAGTAAAGGGGTGGGTGGGGGGCACCACCCCAACATTGGAGGATGTGGGGGGCATAGCCCCCCACCTGTTTTAAATATTTTGAACTATATACATGGATACTTGTAATTACAATAAGTTACTCTTTTCCGAACATAATATATATCCAAACTATGTGGGGGGCTATGCCCCCACACTCCCAATGTTGGGGTGGTGCCCCCTACCCCTTTACTATATATACTAACTCCAGTGTCACAGTACAGTGGGGAAAAGGCCATACATAACTTTCAGTGAAATGTGTTTCATTGCATTGTGTTTTCAGTGAATTGAGCTTTCAGTGATTTGTGCACAGTCATTTGACTTTCAGTGAATAGTCCTAGACCCCTATTCATGACCTCAGTATTTTGATATGTGGCCTTGACAAGGTCACATATGTTGTCATATAAGCCAGGAAGAGATGCATCCCAGAAATTGAGTATTTGCCTAGTGTTGCATTCACTACATGCCTGTGTATCCATGACAGCCTGAAACATGCATCTGGTGACACCTGCTGTGGACCTTGTGACAGCAGCTTGATGAACAGTAGTCCTTCTTCCAGCACCACTGTCCATCCGCCTGTGTGGGACCTTGTCTGCACTCTGACTATGGCTAGTGTCTACACTCACACTTGCCGTAGTCAACACACTAGCTTGTTTCATGCCACCACCCACCAACTGTCCAATATCTGTGGCTGCTGGGGACAGGGTATGTGTGGACATTGTGACTGTGTGCGTGGACATTGTGGACGACTGTGGGATGCCAACCGATGGCACAGATTCAGCCCTTGAAAGCCCCAACTGTGCCTCAGTAGGACCACCATCATTGTTAGCGTCTGCAGAGACACTGACATCAAATTCTGAGCAGGAGGGACCACCACCACCATGTCCACCTATGAGGGGAAGACAATATATGTAAATTAATACCTGCATTACGAGGATTGCATGCATGTGCACACACACACACACACACACACACACACACACACACACACACACACACACACACACACACACACACACACACACACACACACACACACATATACACACGCGCGCACACTCATGCACACACAGACACATACAGGTGAGGTGGCACAAATGCATTACACAGACCTCACAACAGCCAGCAGGTGACATTCATGACAAACAGCCAGACCACAACATACACAGTCTGGACAGGCCCTCAACATCATGCAGTGCAGCCCTTTCTACTTAATGTTACTACTGATATACACCTCTGGGATATGTAAGTACTGTTAGTAGGTGATGGGCCTTCACCTAGCACACACTGCACCCATGTACACATTATTGCTGTTCACCTGTATAGCACAGTGGCAACTTGTATAGAACATACCTCTCAACTGTACAGAGGTTCGCTGAATGTCTAGATGTGTGGCTCATATTTTTGGTCTGTTTCTTATAAATCCTTTGTTTGTCTAACACATTACTGGGATGATATGAGGACTGGCATCACTAATTAATGACGCAATTTGAGTTGCAGACTTCAAAACCTGCAGTAAATTTATGTTAAAACAAATCCACTTACTCTAACAACTTTCTAAGCTCACAGTGGACATAATAAGTGCACACACCCATGTTAGCATGCCAGGTTTTTGTGATATATAACATGAGACCACAGAAATCATGTCATAACGTTTCCAGCCTTCAGTGTAATCTATAACCTGTGCAATCCAATTGAAGAACATACACATTGGTTAGGGATAACATAGTAAATGAAATACGTACAATTTGCTGGTTGCATGAGTATACACACCCTTAAACTAATACTGTGTTAAAGCCCATTTTGATTTAATTACAGCATTTAGTCCTCTTGGGAAGGAGTCTATTAGCATGGCACATCTTGACTTGGCAATATTTGCACAATCTCCCTTGAAAAAGCCCTCCATCTCTATCAGATTGCGAGGGCATCTCTTGTGCACAGCCCTCTTCAGGTTACCCCCACAGATTTTCTATTGGATGTAGGTGTGAGCTCTGGCTGGGCCATTTCAAAACATTGAATGTCTTCTGGTGAAGCAATTCTTTTGTTGATTTGGATGTATGGTTGGGGCATTGTCGTGTGGAAATGTGAAATTTCTCTCCATCTACAGCTATCTAGCAGATACCTGAAGATTTTGGGCCAAAAGGGACTGGTATTTGAAACTGTTCATAACCCCTCCACCTTGGGTAAAGGTCCAGTACCAGCTTATGAACAGCAACACCAAAGCAGGACACTGCCATCACCATGCTTCACCATGTTCTTTTGGTGATGCGCAGTGTTGTTATTTTGCCAAACAAACCTTTTGGAATTGTGGCCAAAAAGTTCAACCTTGGTCTCATTAGACCATAACATATTTTCCCACATGCTTTTCAGAGACTTGATGTATTATTTTTTGAGAATTTAGCCAGACCTGGATGCTCTTCTGTGTGAGAAAATGCTTCCATCTTCCAACCCTACCCCATAGGCAAGATATATGGAGAATACAGGAGATTGTTGTCACATATAGTACACAACCAGTACTTGCCAAAGTTTCCTGCAACTCCTTTAGTGTTGCTGTGGGTCTCCTGGCAGCCTCCCTGACCAGTTTTGGTCTTGTCTTTTCATCAAATTTGGAGGAACATCCACTTCTTTGCAATGTCACTGTTGTCCCATATTTTCTCCACCTTTTGATGGATGTCTTCATCGTGTTCCATGGTATATGCAATGCTGTGGGAATGTTTTTGTATCCTTCTCTGGGCTGATACCTTTCAACAATGAGATCCCTTTAATGATTTGTAAGCTGTTGTTGTAGCAGGAAACTGAGTAAATGTCAGGAAAAGCCTAATAGGACAGCTGACTGTTATTTGTTGTTAATCAAAGATTCCCTATAATTGATGGCAGGTGTGTACCAAGAAGACATAATGCTGTAATTAAATCAAAAGCTGCTTCAACAAAGTATTAGCTTCAGGCTGTGCACACTTATGCATCTAGCTTATTGTACATTTTTATTTTTCATACTTGTTCCCCTAACAGATTTGTTTATTTTTCAATTAAATTGTACAGGTTATAGGTCACATTAAAGGTGAGAAGAGTTGTGAAATGTTTTATTGTGGTCTCATTTTTGTATATCACAAATACCTGGCATTTTAACTCATTCACTCTGGAGCAGCTCAGGAAAAGCTGCCTGCGTAATTCCACCATAGAAACAACAGTACAGCCTGAGCTCATTTTCAGAAAATCCATTTGTAATACCATACAGAAAACAAATGTTCATAACTCTTTAACTGTAAGAGCTAGACTAAAAATGTAAACACAAAAGTTGTTCAGCAGACACTGACCTTTCCAGCAGTGTAAATGTTGATAGTGTATATCAAAGTCATTATTAAATATTTGGCAAGGAATGCTGATATTGTGCATATTTTTTACCTTTTTGGAAAAACAAAGCATAATATCTTGGTCAATGTACCATGCAGACCCATACAATTTGAATGTAATTTGTTAGTATGAATGTCAGCTTTAAAATGATACCTTAACCATTACTGTGCGATGTTCCATTCTTGAGATATTCACAGAAATATGATTAATATATTATTTTTCATAATTGATAAATAAACTAAGCATAATATCTCATCACCTGTAACAGACAGAGCCTACATATCAGTGTAGAAGTTGTGCATCTGAATGTCAGCTTCAAAGTGATGCATCATTTGTGTGATCACCATGCTTCCTTGCAAAGATATGGGCATAATAATAATGAAAAGTATTGTAAGTGTATAATTTTCATAATCATACAAGACTAAACAAACTGTGATATCTCTACATGTGTAGAGTGCACAGACACAGTTCTTTTACCATGTTGTAAGGAGTAACACTGTCTTCAAAATTAGGTATTACTTGGCACACTGACATGATCCCTTGCAAAGTTATTTACCAAAATATGAAAAAAAATCATAATTTCCATATCCTACTTCCAAACAAACTTTGATGTCTGCATATGTGTCCAACATACAGGCAAAATTCTTTTACTATGTTGGAACCAGCAATACTGTCTTCAAAATGATGTATTACTTGGAACATTCAGAGGCTCCCTTGCAAAGTTATTTACCAAAATATGAAAAAAAATCATAACTTCCATAACCTAAGTCCGAAACAAACTTTGATATCTGCACATGTGTCAAACATACAGGCACAATTCTTTTACCGTGATAGAACCAGCAATACTGTCTTCAAAATGAGATATTACTTGGCACATTCAGATGCTCCCTTGCAAACTTATTTACCAAAATATGAAAAAAAAATCATAATTTCCATGACCTAAGTCCGAAACAAACTTTGATATCTGCACGTGTCAAACATACAGGCACAATTCTTTTACCATGTTAGAACCAGCAATACTGTCTTCAGAATGAGAGGTTACTTGGCACATTCAGATGCTCCTTTGCAAAAGATATTTACCAAAATATCAAAAAAAATCATAATTTCCATAACCTAAGTCTGAAACAAACTTTGATATCTGCACGTGTCCAACATACAGGCACAATTCTTTTACCATGTTAGAACCAGCAATACAGTCTTCAGAATGAGGTATTACTTGGCACATTCAGATGCTCCTTTGCAAAAGATATTTACCAAAATATAAAAAAATCATAATTTCCATAACCTAAGTCCGAAACAAACTTTGATATCTGCACATGCCTACAACATACAGGTACAATTTTTTTTACCATGTTGGAACTATCAATACTGTCTTCAAAATGAAGTATTACTTGGCACACTGACATGGTCCCTTGCAAAATTATTTACCAAAATATGAAAACAATCATAATTTCCATAACAATATAACCAAATAACTAATACATGTTAGTGTGGAGTATGTGCATATTGTTAACAGATAATAATTATTCTCGAAAGGTGGATACATAAACAAAAACTTATAATAACCATCACTGAAACCTGTGCTATAGATAACCTATACTTGTTGCACCATATCAGCAGTCTGACCATGTATGCAGAAGCACTTCCCTGGTACACAAATGAATTATTTCCACTGCCAACATCTTCATTAGTACATGTTATACACATGTCAATAAATGAAACATTCACCCAAATGACCCCCCTCAGGAAAATGTTGAGATCCGCACAATCACCAAAATTATATTTATATATATATATATATATATATATATATATATATATATAAATCAGGGGTTTAGAAGGCTAGGCAGTTAATGAAGAATGAACGGTGTTGTTTGCAATGAATCCAACCACAGAAAAAACACAACCTGGCTTGTACACTCATCAAGGTGATAATGACTGCTACTTATGTGAATAACAGTGACAGCAGCTGAGACTTTTCCCAGAAAAGTGATAATGACTCACTGCTATATTGTAACTGCAGGTATTGCTAATGTGATAATGGCCGTCCTTTCATTACTGCAAAGGTATGCATGCTGAGACACAGGTGATAATTGCTGCACATAACCTGTTGAGTTGGCATTCATTATATTACCTGGTGCAGTTGTTATGCAACACAGACACATGTATCATCAGTAAGGAGAAGACCTGAGTCAGTCAAATAGTATAAGATTTAGATATTACTGAGCCCTTCCTCCCACATAAATTCCACACACGACTGACAAAGCCATGAGAAATGCCCATACTGGATTTGAGCAGCTAAATGAGTTTATTCCAAAAGAAGGTTTAGCGACAGCCATATTGCAGACCATTCTTCTTGGTTTGCTACAGGGAGATGAGATGTTCTTTGAGCTTTCAAGAGAGTTGACCCTTCCTTGATTCAAACTATAGCAAGTGCAACAATAATCCTGCAATCTGAGTTACTTATATATTATTGAAACAAAATAAATGAAGTGCAAATGTTCAGGGAGAATCTCTCACTGGAAATTTTTTTTTTCAAAGGAATATCCCAGAAATGAGTGTTGACATTCAGTCAGCAGTACATACATGCAGCTGGTTGATGATATAGTTATCAATACATTTTCTAGACAAGGGGTAGGCATAAGGGTTCAGGGAGAAGAAATACAAGGTAGCCATATTCACTTTGATATGTGGGAAAGAAGACGTCAGTTGTGATAAAATACATTCAAGATGGTTTCAATTTGAGGATTATCTTATTTAGCAGAACAATGGCAAGGACATGGAGCAAGTTATGTGGTCAGTATAGGAGTATCATCCATAGGTGGTGTCCAACTATTCAAACCATGTGAAAATGGCAGAAAAAGCAATTCAAAATGAATGACATATAAATCATTTATGTCTGATGTGACCGACATATACTGTCCCTCTCTCCTAGGGTTATAATAAGACAGAGGATATTAACGTGGGAGTGACATCCATAAACTATGTCAAACATATACTGTATATGTAGATATGAAAACCAGCATTTTCGCCTATGGCTGTTTGCAGTTGATTTTAGTAGTTTTAATTTCTGTTAAGAAACACAGTAACATAAATGTACTATTTCCAGTGCTTTTCTTCTAAGGCTGAGGGGCAAAATCATGATATGAAAGATGTCTGTATCAGGATTTGTCATGCGCAAATAATAAAAGAAAATTCTCCCAGCAGTTTCTGGGAAACCATAACATAAACAGATGATTCAAGCATTATGGCCTGAGGCATAAATTTCTATGTCATCTTGCTGAACAGTTATAGAAACAAATACAAAATAATAGAATCTAATTTTATTAATACAACCACAGAATAAAATGACAAAAAGCCTATGATATATACAGGAGCACTCTACACCTTGTCAACTAGAACTACCTAACATTATATATAGTCAGCGGAGGACAGACTCACAATAGTGGACAACTTAGGATAGCTTTGTACAGACAGAAAACTAAAATGTAGAAAAAAAATGCTTGTTCATTTTCAACCCTACCCACAAACGCAAGTGTGTGTGTGTAATATATATATATATATATATATATATATATATATATATATATATATATATATATACACACACACACACACACACACACACACACACACACATGTATACATATAAAAGTACATGACACAGAAATACAGTATTAAGATAATATAAATACAAAGACCATCAATGAATGTCATTTCAAGTCACTCGCATTCTCTCATAAGCATTTAATTTCAAGGCACCGTTTTATGAACAAAACTTCAAGCTTGGTGTAATCCCAGTTCTGATCACTGGGAAACCACACGTCTAAATTAGAGTGCATACAGCTCAAAACTGAGCCACTAACAATAATATTCTGCTCTGAGCTTAGTCCTTCCTTTCACTTTGTCTACTGGGAAAAACATCAACTTCTAAGACGGTCTCCTATTAGAACTCATCCATTTATTAGAATTATCTATTAGAACTCATCCAGACAAGAAGACTGGAATCTAACTACAGCATCTAAGTGACCACCAAAGCAACCATACCTTTATAAGTTATGCCTTTTTACAAATAAAAAAATGCTACTGTCTGTCACACAGTTACCAGACATCAGAATTACATGGTCAGCCACCTCAACCCAACTAATCCTATAAAAAGACAGCACAATAAATGCCAGGTGCTGACAACATGTAAAACAGAAAGGGCCCTGAGTCACAACACTCATCCTCAGCCTCATTTACTTCAGATGGCCAGACTAGATGACTCAATACCCACATGTAAACAGAACTTCACAAAAAGGAAAGAGCCTCGAGATCCTTCTGCTTTACAACATATGAACTAGTACATCTGCATAAATGTAAGGGGGGGGGGGTGCTAAAGCATAAAACTTTCAGAAACCGCACAAGGAGCACAGCGAACAATAGCAGGGTTGCAAACATTACACCACGGTAGTCTAAGATGAGCAGCTACAATGGATACAATCAATATGTATAATTTTTATATTCACAATAATGCATTTTCTATCACCTTTTCACAACCAAAATGTTTATAAGACATTCACAAATTACTTAAATCCTTCACCATTTGGTGCGCGCACCCAAATCTTTCCCTCCCACTCTCAGTGGCTTAAGCGTGCTCACATGCCTCCGCACAAGAACAATGTAAGCGAACAACAGAGCCAGAAGTCAACGTGCACGGCCCTTTCACTAGAATGTCTGGCTGCAATGCATGTAACAGCCTAGCCCACTGTCCTACAGTTATCTCAAAACCAAAGTTTCTGACGATCATACAAAAAGTCCAGGCTAAAAATGTAAAGAAAAAGAGACTCGCAATGTTCTCTTGATACCTTGACTACCGCCTGAGCAAATTCACAGACTTACCAATACTACTGCTATACAGTAAATGACTCCCTCGCTTGCCCGCGAGAGAGCCCACAATTTCACACCGTCCCTATTGTTTATTTAACAATTTTACAATACTACGGGGGATTTTTCCTTCTTTTTCACCTCGGATCTTGCTAAGCGCCATCTTACATTCAACCCTTCTCAGCCAATATATCCGTACAATCGTATTGCTTTATGCCAACTTACGAGCAAACACATTACTGTTTTGCCCTTTATTAGTAAATGCTGACAACCTACGCAAATGTCTTGCATGTTTACTGTAGGTGTGCCTGCTGTCATTCTGTGGCAGAAAAAGTGTCCCATTAGCCCACTTTAGTTACTTATTGCTCAAATGAAGTAATTAAACAAGTAAATAAATAAGTACACAAAACGCTCATTCCGACTTGATAGCAGAATTTATTGATTTCTATGATTTCTAGTTTTAATGAGCATTAGTGCTCATTCAGCACTTTAGCCTGCCCTTACTGCAAGAGATCAGATGGATGGCAAATATTCTGTGGATCGGGTCACTCTGGCCCAGGAAAATAGAAGAACCCACACCACCAACAATATAGGCAAGCGGACTGCCTCTATATTTTCTTCAGTTTTTGACATTCTAAGCACAATTCTCGAGTCATGACGGAGGACTAAGCATGTCAAGTGTCATAGCATGTAGTCAATACTGAGCCAGACATAGTTTATGCAAGTTTTATTTACGTAAAATCTGCAAGATTGAAGTGCTTTACTGTGTGGTGTAGTAATGTGTAGATGTATTTTCTGCTACATTCTCAAAGTTAATTGATCTGCAAGAAACAGAGCAGCCAAGTCAAAAAAAAAAAAAAAAAGAGCATAAGGAAGGGGCGCTATAAATTAGGAGTGGAGGTGTGACGCAAGTGGTGACTTGGATTGCAAGAATCCGATTGGCTGTCACCACTTGCTTTATCAACTACTTTAATAACTACTTTGGAAGGGATTTTTGAGTAAAATTTTAATGTGACCTTAATGAAAAATCACGCTGAATCGTAACTGCATAAGATAAATTACAAGTTCAGTTACAATTTCAGCATGTTTTGCATTAAGCTCAGCCACAGATCTGCAATTGAGTTCCTCACGCTTGTGGAAGGCACTCTGGGATAACAGCTTGCAATTAGTGTCTTCTCATGGCGCGCTCGGTGTTAAGCACAGAGGTGCCATGAGAAGGTACTCAGGGTTAATGAGTTAACAGGGGTGTGTACACTTTATATATGCACTGTATAAGAGTACTTTTAAAATATGTCCCTAGTTTTGGTCCTGTGTCCCCTCATTTTGTCAGTCTTTGTCCAGATTTCTTGCACTGAAGGGTTGTGAGGTATTCTACAGATATGTTATATCTCCTGCAAATAGGCCCCTGTGATGACCACTTTGATGCAATGCAGTTAACCCCACCACAAGTGAACATGCACATATCGCAATATGGCTAAGAGTAACAGTTGTGTGCATGGTAAAATGCATGACCTTAACATGCCTGGGGTATTGGTGATCCACAACAGGAAAATACCATACTCACCGTCTTCAGGCTTCTGTCCCACATCCAGACCAGAGATACCTATGCAGTTGTGGGGGAGGGGTATTGTCAGCAGACTCACATGTGGCATTAGTACAAGATGAATGTACTTTTCTGCACATGTACAGTACAGCCTCTGATATTACACAATTTGCTGTCCTTCACCATAGATGTGTACTTGTGTGCATTACAAAACCATACCCACAAATGTAGTTTGACCTGACATATGCATCTAGATACAATATGGAAGACAGCATGACTGCTACAGTATTCAATTGATGTGCACTGGGGCCTTACCTGGATGCTCCTTGCCTGTTGTCTGGGTGACACCCACCTCCACGACTTGTGTGTGTTGACTTTGCTAGCATGAGGTGGCTGCCCCAAGGTTGGCAAGGAGCTCTTCCATTGGTATAAGTGGGGCCTGCATAGCAGGAACCCCACCTGTGGCAATACAGTCCCTGCCCCCGGCAGCAGCCCTTTGCCAAGCATGGCATATCAGGTCAGTCTCCCGATGCCTGACCAGATCGTATGTGCATCCATGGTCATCCCACAGGGTGGTCCATTCCTACAGATTCTTTTGGCTATGGCCAAACATCACCCCATGGTGCTGGATTATCATATTGGTAATGGCCGCAGTTTCAGCTGCAGTGTATGCTGGCTGTCTTGCACGCACCATTTCACCTAGAAGACATAAACAGAGAAACACATCACAGGACCTCATACATTGTGCAACATTATTTACATAACCTGCACATCAACATTGACTATCATTAGCCACCACTTACGACCACATCATACCCCTGTCATCTATCAGCACAGTATGAACTTGCATTCCACTCCTGGTCCTGATGTGTCATGTTCCCCCAGTGAGGGCCAGTAAATTGCATAATCCACCATTCATCATTCTCCTTTGTGTAGAGGGATGACAGTGGCTGTCTTCCTTGCAGATGGAATGTCAATGGTGCTCAGGCTTTGCTTGCATACAGTGTGTAATGGAGCTGAGAGCATATGCCTGAGCTGATGTAGGATGCAGACAGAGATGTTATCAGGTCTCATGGAGACTTACTTTTGTTGCCTTTGATTAGGCATTATGGACCTGTTCCCTGATGATGAGGGGAGGGGTGTGGGAGCTGTGCATATCCACCTATACTGATGGTGGGACAGGAAGGTGATGTTTTCCCTTAAACTGTCTGCAGCAGGTTGGCTATAGCTATGCTGAGTGTGTATGTGGTGTGACTGACCACCAGTACAGGGTGAGTTGCATTGTTGCCTCTGAGACTGAAGACATATATGAAGATGACCTTGTAACTGGCCTTGGTGGATGTGTCCAATTTGTACTAATAGTTAGCCTTACAGTAATTCACCTGTGACCTTATATGCTTGTTCAGACACAGGTTGACTTGCTCCAAGTTGGTGCCTGCTCCTACTTGGCCCTATACAGCCAATATAGCGACTGAGTATGTGGTTTGTGTATTGCTGCTGTCCATCAAAGGGGATTATACTACCTTGGTGGAGGCAGGTTTTGAGTCAGGTATTGCTGAGTCCATACAACTGTGTAGGTGCCATTGTAGCTGTTTGTAGTAGGCATGGACACAAGGTCATAACACAGTTTTACACCTCTCCATTTTCAACCTGATAATCATGCTTATTCTAGTACCCATATCCATGTCAGGGCAATGCAACAACCAATAGCTGTAGACATTTTTGTCTGTTGGATGCACAAAAACTAAGATTACACATGGCAACAAAACACACAAGGAGCTCACCAACGCTGATGTTAACAAAAATTCCAGTTTTCACTTCAAGAGTTTAATATTCAAAACAAATGCTGGATCCAAAAGTAAGCGCTTTCACGTTCAAAAACGTTTCATCAGACTTCAATAGCAGCATATCATACTACATGCCTTATATAGCAATGAACTAACTCATATCCTGTTAGTTAATCATCATAATTATGCAATTAAAATTTAAAGTTGCACATACACTGCTTTCAACCGATAAAACAAATATGCCAGCTAATTAAATAAAAATGAAAGAAAATACAATTCATTCCATCACATAACACTATTAATAAAAAATTCATATGTAAAAAATTCATATATGAAATATATATACATATATAAATATAAATATAAAAATATATATAAATATATATATATGCATGTTGTATACATACATATTCCTCATGAAAAATGCATATACACATAAAAATATATATATACACATATAAAATGCATGTAAACACTAACATCATTAAATATTATTAATTATTATTAAAAAATAAGTTCTAGCCAATAAGCAAGCTTTAATGTTTATAAGGTCTCGCTGCTAAGAAAGGCTTGAGTGAGACCTTATCATTCAAACCATACGCTTTATGTGCTTGTAGCCTCATTATCCATCTACATTCCATCTCTTCAGTGTGGTTCTTAATATCACCTAGTCTACTACTCTTCTTGGTTAATTCCAAGACCATAAATTTAAAACTATGTGTCATGCCATTATCCAGGACATGTTGTGCCAGGGCATTATTTGTATTTTCTTTATTAATGGCATATATATGTTCCCTAATACGTTCTCGTAATGTCCTGTTCATTTTTCCCACATAGAAAAACTTGCAAATTTGGCATTAGGCTTAATAAACTAAATCTCTAGATCTGCAATCTGTGTAAAACTTAAAAGTATACTCTCGTCCAGTTACTGGATGAATAAACCTATCTTCATTATTAATATATGTACACTGGTTACAAGATCTACATGCATGAGTCCCTATCCTTTTAGAAAACTTACTATTCACACTATTTCTTTCATAACATAGTAGCCTTTTTAATGACTTCATATTCCTATAAGTTATATTGGGTCTAACATCTACCAAATCCCTTATTTTCTCATCTGTTGTTAAAATTCTCCAATTATTATTAATGACTTCTTTGATTAGTGTATTTCTATTGGTAAAGGGAATAATCAATCTATTTTTATTGTGTGTCTCAGAATCCTTTCTATCTGAAATATTTTCTGTCTGTCTGTGAAAGAAAGGTTTACCCTTTCCCATTCTATGTTTACTACATAATGCAAGTGTGACACTAATCTCTCTTTGCTTATATCCTCTGTCTAGAAAATTCGTCGCTAGTGTCTTTTGTTGTTCCTGATACATATCCTCTTGTGTTGTTAGCCTGGATGCTCTATAAACCTGGCCCTTCAATATATTTGAGTAAACATGTTGGGGATGCATGCTATTACGATGTAATAAACTGTTTTTCCAACATGGTTTTCTATGCATAACTGTCTCCATGCCATTAAATTCCTTATTTAGTCTAACATCTAAGAATTCTATGCTGTCAAACGAGTATGTGCATTCAAACCTCAAAAAATCCGTAGTGCCATTTATATGTGACAAAATCATTCAATTCTTCCTCAGTACCACTCCAAGCTATAAACACATCGTCCACAAAGCGTCCATAATACTTAATACTATCATGGAATAGAGTATTACCTAACACATAAGTGCTCTCCCAATATGTCAAAACCAGGTTAGCATAGGAGTTAGCACAACGGGTCCCCATCGCTACCCCTTTCTGCTGTAAATAGTAAGTGTCTTCATACATCAAAACATTGTTACTCAGTACAATATCCAAAATCAACATCCATTTCATAACTAGATTACTCGGGATGTCTTTCTCTATGAGCATTAACCTTACATAATCCAGCCCTATGTTATTGGGTATTGAAGTGAATAAAGAGACCACATCTTAGGTCACTAATATGGCATTCTCTACACATGATCTAGATGTATTATGTTCAGCTAGATTTTCGAGAAAGTGTTGTGTATCCTTCACTATTGATTTAATCCCCTCCACGATTGGTTTAAATTGTTTATCCAAATAAATAGACATAGGCTTGGTGAGCCATCCAATCCCTGAGACAATGGATCTCAGTGGAGGGTTAAGTAAGTCCTTGTGGACCTTCGGTAGCCCCCTAAAAATGAGAATCATCGTTTTTTCTACCAGAAAATACTTATATATATCAACATCTATCACATTGCTTAGCAGTAAATCATATAAATGACTATGTACATCTTTAATAATCTTGTTCAATGAGGTGCGTGAGAAATAGCGTGAATAGTAAGTTTTCTAAAAGGATAGGGACTCATGCATGTAGATCTTGTAACCAGTGTACATACATTAATAATGAAGATAGGTTCATTCATCCAGTAACTGGACGAGAGTATACTTTTAAGTTTTACGCAGATTGTAGATCCAGAGATTTAGTTTATTTAGCCCAATGCCAAATTTGCAAGTTTTTCTATGTGGGAAAAATGAACAGGACATTACGAGAACGTATTAGGGAACATATATATGTCATTAATAAAGAAAATACAAATAATGCCCTGGCACAACATGTCCTGGATAATGGCATGACACATACCCCCATATTCATGAAGCTCGGCGCAAGGCCGGTGTAAGGCGTGCGCCGGCAGTGCAGTGTATAATTGGCGTAGCAGCGCCACATGCATAGTAATGAGTGCGCGCCGCAACCACAACCACGTGCAGAGGGCACGTGTGCAAGCCCAAGTAGGATGCGCCCGTAGGCGTGGGCTGCCGGGCAGGCGAGGAGCAACCTAAAGTGCTGACTGTCACAGGCCGCCTGCAATAGTAACCGCACCAGCCAGTGTCCGTGGATAATGAAACATATGCAACATAGTACCCGTCTACACAAAACGGAGAACCAAACATTAACCCACGAAGTCCAAATTGTACCCGTCCAAGGAACAAAGGATATGCATAATACCGTGTCCGTCACGCAATGCACTGTCAGTGGGGATACAAAGTGAAGGTGTACCGCAGCATGTCAGTGCGCCGCACCTACACACAAGTAGCCCCATGGGCATGGTCACCAGCAGTAGTGAGAGTACACAGCTGGGCAGCTGTGTCTATATAACAACCAGAAGGAAGCCAGATACCCTAAACACAGACAAACATGTGCATAGCAACATGTACTACACCCAGCAACGTGCCCGTCGCATACACATAGGACGGCGTATGCCGAAACATAATATCCAGAAGCAGAACCCATGCATGCAAATGTAATACACAACAGCCCCGTCATAGCACGTAACCTGCACCCATGTACGCATCAGTTCACCAAACCCAGCTAGCAGCCTTGCGCAGCTGCACACCTACACACAGTGGGTATACCTCAAATGTAGTATGAAGTATTGTCCTAGGCAGTGCCACGTGTGCAAATATGTACCCCACATGTCAACATCCCACCTCAGGTACTGATATCCAAATGGCTGCATGTGAATGTGTCGGCAGAATGCGTACATCCCGCATGTGGTATGGACCTGTCAAAACCCCATAGGCGTTCACACACCACGGTGTCCATAACTGTACACATCTGGACAAAGCAGTATGTGCAGCCACTGTACCGATGATTAGCTATGCAGGCATGTCAAACACAACACATAGGGCGGAACATCCGCCCACCAAGCAGGACACCCCAACAGGGTGCCACATGCACAGAAGGTGAAGGTGGGACATCACACGTAGATAATAGTGGTGCGGATGGCCAAACACCCACGGCCAATGCAAAGGATTGAATAACACGTATATGCCTGGATGAATGGGTATGTCATATCATGGGAATAGGCAAAGCTATCCAACATAATAGCCATGCGTACCAGATGCAAACTGCCAGTAACACGCAGTAGTAATGCAGGAAGGCATACACGACTGTGGGAATATCACAGGACATATGGCACGTGCCAAGTGTCGACGCATGACACAAATGTCCAGGATGGGGCCCCCTGCAAAGAGGAACATGTGCCAACCCCACCCCCCCACTGACGTATCGGCAGTGGAAACACAACCCAAACACACACCAACACCACCGTCCATCCCATGATAGCAACGGAGGCCGGTCAAAGACCACCATGATGCATGCACAAACAGGGACATGTGTAACCGTCGCCCTGACAACCCTCCACAGGCCAACGAATAATAGTATGGACATATGCATGTAATGCTGCGAAGGATGTGTGGTAGTCCTCAGTATCACAGAGGTAGGTACACAGATACACTGTAATCAGCCGTGACATATGTGCACTGTACACAGCATACCTGCAGGTAATACATAGTAAAATCATGTGCCACAGAAATATCCACGTATGAATGAGGACAGGGGATAGACAAGTGTGAATGGGACAAACTATGAACATAGGTTCATAGGCTCATAGGTTCATAGTAGGCTATCCGCCCAAGGGCATCTATAAGCCTAGCCCATAATTATGTTGCCTTTGCCACCCCTTCAGTTTGAAGAAAACTATGCCTATTATATTGCTGTACCTCTGTCAAGCAGTGACACTGAAGTAATCCCTGGGGTATATCTGCAATCTCCCATCCATTGGTCAAGATTCCTCTTGAACAAGGCCAGCGAGGTGCTCTGCCTCACATGTACTGGGATGTTGTTCCACAGCATAGTGAGTCTCTGGGTGATGAATCTGTCCTTCCAGCACATTCTATTAATGACCGTGTCAAGGTTTAAGTCTCCTGCCCTTGTGGTTCTGAGGGATCTAGATTCTTTAGGTGAAGCATAGTCATCAAATCTGGGTTCGACATGGCCTTGTATGTCAGGCACAGGTCACCTCTGAGCAAGTGGTATGCGACTGAATAGAGCTGGAGTCCTTTCAGTTGGGCAGCATAACACATATTCCTGAGACCCTGCATCCGTTTGGCGATGAACTGTTGGGGCCTTTTCAGCTGCTGCAGGTGTTGGGTCAGATACATTCCGAATGGGGCATTGTACTCAATCATAGGTCTAATGAGTGATGAGTACAGGGGGACGATGACCTCCCCTGATCTAGATGTGAATCCCTTCATGATCAGGTGGGCAATGTAGAAGGTCTACCTAACTACTTTAGCAACGTGGTGTGTCGAATCTAATGGTTACTGACAACCTGGGTCCCCAGATCCCTGGTAACTTCCTCTGTGCTCAGTGGATTGCCACCTATATGGTAGCTAGGGGTAACCTTGTTTTTCCCGAAGGGTATGACTATGCATTTCTTGGCATTTAGCTGTATGCCATGTCTCTGGCACCAGTTATCCATATCTGCAAGGCCCTTCTGAAGGATATCTGTGTCAGATGTGTTTCCGACTATGGCACCCAGTTCGCAGTCATCTGCAAACATTGTCAGCCATAACCCCCCTGTGTTTGCTTGTACTTTGGAAATGTAGATGCCAAAAAAGAGTGGACCCAGGACTGAGCCCTGTGGGACACCACTTGTGACCAGCTGTGAGTCTGACATGGTGCCAGCAACCCTGACCGTGTGGGTTCTGTCACTTAGCCAGTTTGCAACCCATCTTGTGATGTATGGGTTTACATTCAAGATGATGAGTTTTCCAATGATACCTGAGGGGGGTATTGTGTTGAAGGCCTTTGCCAGGTCAAGGTAGGCTGTATGGACTGCCTTACCCTTATCAATGGCCTTGGTGACTGTTCCTAAAAAGTCAACCAAGTTTAAAAGGCATGATCTGCCTTTGACCAAGCCAAACTGGGTTGGATCCAAAGTATGCAAGTCGCCTATGTCTTTATCTATGAGTTCCATTATGATCCTTCTCCATGGCTTTGCAGATAAGGCTTGTCAAGCTAATGGGATGGTAATTACCAGGGTCAGTGGAGGCACTGCCCTTGTGAAGTGGGACTACAGTCGCCTTGCGCCACTACTTGGGTACGTATCCTGAGGTGAGGCTAAGATTAAACAGCTGTCCTAACTGTGGGCTTAATTCCTCATTGAGTTCGTGGAGTACACAGCTGGGGACACCATCTGGTCCCATGGATGCTGTGTTTACTGCCTTGGAGAGAGCATTTCCCACCTGGGCGTTACAGATGTTCTGGGGGCTAAAATCCTCTGGTATAGATATCTCTCCATGTGGGGGGGAGGGGGGAGAAGTTTGCACTGAACCTGTCAGCCAGTATGTTGGCAATGTGTGTAGGTTCAGTAATCTTCACATCATTTTGAACTCAGTCTGAGCATATCTGGGAGTGTCCTCCCAGGTGTCTAACATAGCTAAAGAAGGCCTTATGATTGTCTTTTGAGTCCTTGGTGATTTATCTCTCGAATTTGCCTTGGATGATTTCATGAGAGCTCGTAGTTCTTCACATATAATGAGCAAGGGTGTCTTACCTTACAAGGATTCTGCTCTATCTTGTAGTAGCTTCCTCCTTTTGTTGTAGATCTTGTTTATGGCTGGGGTCCACCAGACCGGATGCTTGTCTTTGGTACAAAGAGTCTCAGTTTTGTATGGGATTGCCTGATCCATGCAGTCCTGTAGGTGCTGGTAGAAGGCATATGTAAGTGATTCAGCGGTTTGAGTAATGTTTACCACTGGCTCAGGGGCCTTAAAGGAGACCACACTAGTGTTTAGAAGTGTGAAGTCAGCTTTTGAGAAAGGCATATGTATGGTAACCGGCGCCACCCACAGCATTGTATGCCAATAGCAGAAGCTATTGTAGGTTGTCCAAACACACGTGTCCGTACACACGGAACATCATAGCAATAAACCACGCCCGGATACGGGTAATGCTAGATATACCCACGGCAGACGTGGTGCGTTCCCGAGGCCGATGCCCGAGGGACCACACACATAGCCGGCCTTAGGCATAGGCCAACTAGCCAGCCGCCTAGGGCGCCGCTCTACTAGGGGCACTTTTCCAGTATTTATTTGGTGTAGGTAGACCAGGATGGGGGTAGCGGGTGATGTGGTGGGGGCACCATGGAGTCCTTTTGCCTAGGGCACCACTTGACCTAAGGCCACTCCTGACCACACAAAGGCAACCGTGGGTAAATACAGCAGTACCCACACCCAGACGCGGGTCATTGCTAGTATGCCATATCATCTAGGGAAAGAAACCATATATTCCCAGACATAATGGCACAGCATAATGCCTGTCCGCCACCCAACCGCAGACATACGGCAACCACGGCGGTGCGGACGTACTGCGCGAGATGTCCATTACCAATGTCGACACTGTCTCGCTATGTGAAACAAAGTCAACATAGCGATTCAATACTAAACAGCGACGGAGAGCCCGATGTCCCCGTTGCTGAGCTGTTCAACCTGTTCCGCCATGTTAAATGTGTGTAGCAGAGCGGGACTGCCCCAAACTAAGAAACGGACATGTCCCTGGCTCAGTGAAAGCTGTCACGCAATGTTAAACCCATGTAATATAGCGAGACAGGTTATAAATACTGAGGTATAGTAATGGAAATAGGTCTGGTCGACCAGACCGTGTGCAATTACTATAACAAGATCTACAACCGGCATGCCGGCCAATCAGCGCACACAGTTAGGAATAATGGGGGGGGATATGGTATCATAGACACGGACAAACCATGCCCATGTGACTCGTCTGACATTCGTACACGGTCAGGGCAGTTCCGTACACTAGGCGGACAAGACCAAACCCAAAGCACCACAGGAACACCCTGACAATTCAAGGCCTGTATGCGTAGGGGATATAAGCCTCTGTGATCTGAATATCCCTGCGGTCACGACATATGCATCCTGGGCCATGAGCAGGAGGGAATAAGGAATGTTTAACATGTAGTACCGCACCTTTCCCAGCAGGAGAATGGATGCCTGTGATGTACGTGAGTGTGGGGTGGGGGGATATGTAAATTTAACTAAGTACCATGGGTATGCATATAAATGAGACAGAACAGCTAACGTGTAGTGGTCACAGCAAACGGCAAACGTGAATGCAGTCCCGTTTGAATTATGACTATAGAACATATAAATGTGAACATGTAATGCGCCCATGCCGCAAAGACTGTTACATGTGTAAAGGTGAAAGTGTGTTCCGCACACGTCCGCCAACTGGATCAGAGATATGATACCGGAACAGTCACAACTAATACAGACCACATAACTACACAGACCCCGTAAACATATGTAAACAGAATATGGATATGCAAAAATTTGGGTCAGATACATTCCGAATGGGGCATTGTACTCAATCATAGGTCTAATGAGTGATGAGTACAGGACGATGACCTCCTGATCTAGATGTGAATCCCTTCATGATCAGGTGGGCAATGTAGAAGGTCTACCTAACTACTTTAGCAACGTGTGTGTCGAACGAACGGTTACTGACAACCTGGGTCCCCAGATCCCTGGTAACTTCCTCTGTGCTCAGTGGATTGCCACCTATATGGTAGCTAGGGGTAACCTTGTTTTTCCCGAAGGGTATGACTATGCATTTCTTGGCATTTAGCTGTATGCCATGTCTCTGGCACCAGTTATCCATATCTGCAAGGCCCTTCTGAAGGATATCTGTGTCAGATGTGTTTCCGACTATGGCACCCAGTTCGCAGTCATCTGCAAACATTGTCAGCCATAACCCCCCTGTGTTTGCTTGTACTTTGGAAATGTAGATGCCAAAAAAGAGTGGACCCAGGACTGAGCCCTGTGGGACACCACTTGTGACCAGCTGTGAGTCTGACATGGTGCCAGCAACCCTGACCGTGTGGGTTCTGTCACTTAGCCAGTTTGCAACCCATCTTGTGATGTATGGGTTTACATTCAAGCTGATGAGTTTTTCAATGATACCTGAGGGGGGTATTGTGTTGAAGGCCTTTGCCAGGTCAAGGTAGGCTGTATGGACTGCCTTACCCTTATCAATGGCCTTGGTGACTGTTCCTAAAAAGTCAACCAAGTTTAAAAGGCATGATCTGCCTTTGACCAAGCCAAACTGGGTTGGATCCAAAGTATGCAAGTCGCCTATGTCTTTATCTATGAGTTCCATTATGATCCTTCTCCATGGCTTTGCAGATAAGGCTTGTCAAGCTAATGGGATGGTAATTACCAGGGTCAGTGGAGGCACTGCCCTTGTGAAGTGGGACTACAGTCGCCTTGGCGCCACTACTTGGGTGATCCTGAGGAGGCTAAGATTAAAACAGTCCCAACTGTGGCTTAATTGCCGAGTTCGGGGGAGCACACAGCTGTATTGCACCATCTGGTCCTGCTGGATGCTGCAAGTTACTGCCTTGGAGAGCATTTCACCTGGGCCAGCAGATGTTCTGGGGCTAAAACTTCTGTATAGAGTATCTCCATGTGGGGGGAGGGGAGAAGTTTTGAATGAACCCACAGCCAGTATGCAAGCAAGGAAGGCTCAGCACCCCACTACTTTGAACCAGTCTGGAGTGAGGACCAAGTGTCTCCCAGGCTCCAATATAGCTAAAGAAGGCCTTATGATCAGTTTCTTTTGAGTCCTGGGTGATTTATCTCATCATTTTGATGATTGCAAGGAGCCCGAGTTCGCATATAATGAGCAAGGTGGCTCACCTGGCAAGATTCCCGCCTATCTTGTAGCTTCTCCGTTGTAGATCCGGCTTTATGGCTGTGTCCACCGACCGGCTGCTTGTCTTTTGCACAGAGTTCCAGTTTTGTAAGTGATTGCCTGATCCATGCAGTCCTCAGGAAAGTGGTAGAAGGCATATGTAAGTGATTCAAAGCGGTTTGATGGTCAAGCTTACCCACCGGCTCAGGGGCATTTTAAAGGAGACCACACTAGTGTTTAGAAGTGTGAAGTCAGCTTTGAGAAAGGTATATGTATGCGGTAACCGCGCCACGGCATTAAGACAAAGCCAATAGTAGAAGTTATTGTGGGTTGTCCAAACACACGTGTCCGTACATTAATGGAACATCATAGCAATAAACCACAGCCGAGATCACGGGTAATGCTAGATATACCCACTGCAGGCGTGGAGTGCCTTCCGAGGCCGATGCCGAGGGACTACACACATAGCTTGACCTTAGGCATAGGCTAGCTAGCCGCCCACTAGGCGCCCGTTCTACTAGGGCGCACTTTTCCGGTATTTATTTGGTGTAGGTAGACCAGGATGGGGGTGGCGAGGTGATGTGGTGGGGCGCCAGGAGTCCTTTGCCTAGGGGCACCACTTGACCTAAGGCCACTCCACAGACCACACGAAGGCAACCGAATATGAGTAAATGCAGCAGTACTTATACCCACGCAGGCGCTGCCGGGTCATTGCTAGTATGCCATATCATCTAGGGAAGAAACCATATATTCCCAGACATAATGGCACAGCATATCGCCTGTCCAGCCACCCAACACGCAGACATACGGCAGCCACGGCGGTCGCGGACGTGCACTGCGCGAGATGTCCATTACCAATGTCGACACTGTCTCGCATTATGTGAAACGAAAGTCAACATAGCGATTCAATACTAAACAGCGGCCGGAGGCCCGATGTCCCGTTGCTGAGCTGTTCAACCTGTTCCGCCATGTTAATGTGTGTAGCAGGCAGGACTGCCCCAAACTAAGAAACGGACATGTCCCTGGCTCAGTGAGAAAGCTGTCACGCAATGTTAAACCCATGTAATATAGCGAGACAGGTTATAAATACTGAGGTATAGTAATGGAAATAGGTCACAATTCGACCAGACCGTGTGCAATATACTATAACAAGATCTACAACCGGCATGCTGACCGGTAATCCAGCATACACAGTTAGGAATAATGGGGAGGGATATGGTATCATAGACCTGCGGACAAACCATGCCCATGTGACTCGTCTGACATCTGTACACGGTGGGCAGTTCCATTACACTAGGCGGACAAGACCAAAACCCAAAGCACCACAGGAACACCCTGACAATTTCAAGGCCTGTCGTAGGGATATAAGCCTCTGTGATCTGAATATCCCTCTTGGTCACGCGAGCATATGCATCCCGGGGCCATGGAGCAGGAGGGAATAGGAATGTTTAACATGTAGTGCCCACCTTTCCCAGCAGGAGAATGGATGCCGGTGATGTACCCGTGAGTGCGGGGGTGGGGTGGGGGATATGTAAATTTAACTAAGTACCATGGGTATGGCATATAAATGAGACAGAACCAGCTAACGTGGTGAAAGAAGGTCACAGCAAGCGGCAAGCGTGGAATGCAGTCGTTGAATTATGACTATAGAACATATAAATGTGAACATGTACGAATGTCGTCCATGCCGCAAAAGAACTGTTACATGTGTAGCAAGGTGAAAGTGTGTTCATACGCACGTCCGTCTAACTGGATCAGAGATATGTTGCCGGAACAGTCACAACTAATACCATCTGACCGTGGCTTCACGCAGACCCAGTAAACATATGTAAACAGAATATGGATATGCGTAATGGCCTGCGTGTAACTCCACAATTAGGAAATGCAAGTGCTGCTGGCGTGCAGTGTGTGATCCGCTCACAGCAGGGAAAGTTAATGCTGTGTCCTCCACGTCAATTATACATGTCCTCAAAACTGTCCGCCTCTGAAAGTATGGAATCGGACAATGCCATGTAAATGCCGTTAGGAAATAGTGAGAAACACATGCTATGTGATAAGACAAACATAGAATGTGGATAGAATAACGTGTGTGTTAGTAGTATGGATTGATGACGGTTATGCATCTGTAACCCGACCCACTTGTCAGAAGGGTGCCACGATGCACATGGTGTGTTCAGTTGGCTTCACACTTGTTGACCGGGCTAGGCTAGCTGGATATATGTCCAGTGTCAGCAGAAGAGCCCATGGAGAAATGCTCCACACACAATAATAGCACAACATACCAAGAATACTCATATATGTAACCAAAAAGAACAACAATAGAAAGGAGTGTCCACAGAAAGGACTGGTTACACCACCACAGATCCCCAGACGACAGAGAAATATATGGCCAGTGGAAGCCGCGTCACAATTACGGGATCAGGTCCCTTTAGAAGCAAGAAGGTCTCACACTTGACACGGCAGCGGGTGCCAGATGGACACAGGTCAATGTAACACACAGCAAGATTAAGGGCCAACCAGCCGTACACCATGCCCCAGACCTGTACAGTGGAAAGGTATGGTATGGTAATAGATGTGTGTACACAGGTAATCCACAGACAGTAACAAAGCAAGAATTATGAAACGAGGGGTTCACATGTATGTATCTACACACAGCAGTCCGACGTCCCATGTATATATGACGCATGGACATAGATATGTCCTTGAAAACAAGATGTAAGCAACTACAGTTTATTCCTTTATCATATTAATATAGTTATATACAGTCATATTTATATTTAACATTGTGACTCTTATTTACATTCATATTTATACAAAATATGCATTTAATTACATACTTATTTATTCCATGATTTGGAATCTTAATGCAACAATTATACAAATTAATATACAATATCATTATCAACACACTACATTCTAAAGGTTTACTCACAACAATTATCAACTATGTTTCAATATACTGATTGCATTTGGATAAATATTGTATTTATATTAACACATTGTTGTTGTATTAATGTTTCCATTAAGTAATGTATGCAACACTGAGTTTTATATGTCACTTTATCTTTAAGACTTGGAGCACTGTCCACCTAACTATGAGCAATTTTATTGATTAATTGTCTTTTAAACTGACTCAGAAGGAAGTATATAAAGGGACCGACTATCTAATGTATTTACCGTGCTCTGGCGATGCCCCATGTTAGTGGGTGAAAGTGCTCAGTATCTTTGGACTGTGGAGTGCTTCGCTTTTGTCATCGTCTGTTTTGGTCTGGTTTATGTTCAGTAATGTCTTTTATGAAGATGACCAGGACTCAAGGTTTGCTGTATTTCCGCTTACTGGCACATGGATATAGATAGGCCAAGTAATACATAATATGGGTAGTCAAACAGACATCTGCGTTAAGGAACATACAGCATCAGTCAAAACCACTGGCCAGATGGTGACAGTCCAACAAGTTCTACACTTTACATATGCACACTGGTGTCCATTGTAGGACTCCAAAAATTGATCCGTTTGCAATATTAACCAGCTGCGATCGACCCAGAAGAAATGACAGCCGTGACTCACGGCACAGCTAGACATATGCACCACCAGCATGTTTAAGGTTGATGACAAGTGTCCATGAAATGCAGGACATATGAACAGAAATCCCCAGATTGTCGAGTCCATAGAAGTCGTCCACATCCCAGTCCCTTTATGAAGGATGTGTAATGTGTACGTCGCCGAGGTTGCAGCCATGGGATCCTGGCTATGCAAAAATGGGGCTTCCGGTGTTGTTTGGCAGATAATCCATTGGCCCACCCGTGGGAGGGATAATGGGTACAACACATGCCTTACTCCCCACTAATGATGCAAAGCATCCACGGATAATGCTGAAAGCGCAGGTGTGAAATGTGTACAGCCCTATATCAGTGTCAGTGAGGCAATTCCATGGATGGACAAGCGTCATCGACCAAGATGGCACCCATAACTGGAAACCTGGTGGAATTACACAGCTGCAGTAAGGCATAGCACAGGAAATACAGATAGGGACTACATTAGACATTCCCCATACAAAGTCAGACCGTGATGCGAATACCGGCGTACACAGCTCTTAATCTGCCATCACCAAAATGGGGATCACTGCTTCCATGTCTGGAACAAATGGGCGACCTGTGGAACCACATACTAATGGCTCACTAACAACTTCAACTTCTAGGAAAGGTCATAGGATGGTTAAAGCATGTAGGCGTTCCCACTTATAAAGAAGATCCTTTAATGAATTAATATGATTAATGTCAATTGACCATGGAATACACCTAATCAACATAAAATAACTGCTGGCACCTTCACATTTTACAATCAAAAACATAGGTAGATGAAACAGTCAACATAGAAATTGTCCAGGACGGTGCCCAAATGGGTATAAAAGGTTCCTTTATATACAAGTAAGGCTTTCACCCGTAAAACTCCGTCAGACTTACACATAACATAAAAGCATCCAGGCTTTAAATATCCCTCCTTACACTTTCATTGGTCAATTTCTCATTAAACAATGAACAATTAACCCCAGCATATAAAGCGCGGGCAGGCAATGTTAAATACACACACATATATTAACATCTTCTAAAAACATCCTATTAAAACATGTATTATATAATATTGTACTATGCCTAATTCTCATCAATTATAAATCTAACAATATATATAGAAAATATGTATATTATATCAATGTAAAACAGTGGTAAACAACTGAAAGAGTGGACTAATAGGTGTTAAATGTATGGCTGTACCTAAACTACATTCCTGTTATTTGGGTTTAAGCCACCTGCTTCTCAAAAGAGGCTTAATCTGTGCTTCATCATTCCAGCCCTGGTGTGTGGTCAGCTCTCCACCTAATAATCTATCTCAATCCGCATTCTAAAGTATAGTTGATAAGGTCCCCCTCTGGGATTAAATCTAGCTTTGTAAAACACTGGCAGATAAAGTATGCCTTGGGATGTGCTCATAGCCGGCCGTGAAATATAGGCCAACTCCAGCGGCTGCCTCAGAGGCAGCCGCTCTAGCAGGGCCACCTTTCTAGTAGTTATGTCATGTAGGTACACCAGGGCGGGGCACCATGTGTTGTGGTGGCGGACGCCATGGAGCCCTATCGCCCTGGGCAGCGGTTGATCTAAGGCGCTCCCGTGCTGCCCGTAGGAGGGGTATGAAATGCGGTCTGCAGGTATGTGCTGAAATGCACATGAAACAGCGGTCTGCAAGGATTACCCATAGTGGCGACACCTGCACAGGCGGCCGGTATAAGCGGGACATACACCGCGACCATGCACACAGCTCAGATAGACATACACACACCATAAACAGGCAATTATTTTTGACCACAAGGTTTATGGCGTACGCGGTACAGTGTCAGTACAGCAAGGATAGCTGTCTGCCACAATATCCAGCAGATGTCTCTAGGCGTGCCGAGAATACGGACGTTGTATGGACAATGAGTGGATATGCATCGTTACCACAGTTCTATGTGTCAGCCGTGCAAATATGCGATACATGGGACAGACAGCTGTCCATGCAAGAGCAGCGCTATGGGCATAACATAAGTATGTATATATACATCGAGAGATACAGTCTGAGCGGACACATGGCAAGGCCGGAGTCATAACGTGACACAGCACCACCCCACCACACCACAGCAGGGCACACATGGAGAACACGCTCACGGAGGTCGCCAAACCACAACAGGCACACAGGCAGTCCACGGGCTGCGCCTCACCATCCACAAACACAGAGATGTCGACGGGATATAAGTGTTCTGTGGAACCTCTAAAGCTATAATTATGAACCCATGCGGCTGGAGCATAGACACACACACACAGCTGGCAGGCATGGGGATTGACCTTACCCCACCTGCCCAACGCACAACAGTATGACACGGGTATGGAGCCTTCGTGGACCACTGAACACTGCACCGTCAGAGGCACCGCACCAGGTGGGTGACAACATCCGTAAAGGAATAGACGCCGATAGCTAAGGTATGTGTTGCGAAGCATCTAAAGAACTTCTCTCTACAGGGGCAGCTGTAAACGCACACACACACCCACACACACACGGGAAGGCCCGGGAGTTGAACCTGCCTACCTACATGAACACACCACAGCATGATGCATTTACAGAACCAGCTGCAGGATTACTGAGCTGGCTGTCAGAGAGCATACTAGGCGGGTGACATCATCCAGAAGGAATAGATGCCAATAGCCAAGGTATGTGTTAGGCGACTAAAGGAACTACTCTCTCACCAAGGGCAGCTGGAAACACACACACACACACACACACGCGGGGAAGGGCCGGAGTTGAACCTCGCCTACCTACATAAACACACTACAGCATGATGCATTTACAGAGCAGCGCTACCAAGATTACTGGAGCACAGCGGCTGTCAGAGGCATGTACTTCTGGGCGTGGTGACATCATCCGTGAAGGAATAGATGCCAATAGCCAAGGTATGTGCTTCGCGAAGTGACTAAAGGAACTACCTCTCACGCAGGGCGGCTGGAAACACACACACACACACACAAACACCTCACACACACGCGGGAAGGGCGGGAGTTGAACCTACGCCTACCTACATGAACACACATAGCATGATGAATTTACAGAACACGCTACCGAGATTACTGAGCACAGCGGCTGTCAGAGGCATACTTCTAGGGCGGGTGATATAATCCGGTAAGAATAGATTCCAATAGCCAAGGTATGTGTTAGCAGGCGACTAAAGGAACTACTCACCAAGGGCAGCTGGAAACACACACACACACACACACACACACACACCTCACACACGGGAAGGGCCGGAGTTGAACCTACGCCTACCTACATGAACACACTACAGCATGATGCATTTACAGAATGCGGCTTCTGCGAATTCCTGAGCACAGCGCTGTCAGAGGCATACTTCTAGGTGGGTGACATCATCCGTAAAGGAAGAGATGCCAATAGCCAAGGTATGTGTTGCGAAGCGACTAAAGGAACTTCTAGGTGGGTGACATCATCCGTAAAGGAAGAGATGCCAATAGCCAAGGTATGTGTTGCGAAGCGACTAAAGGAACTACTCTCACCAAGGGCAGCTGGAAACTCACACACACACACACACACACACACACACACACACACACACACACACACACCTCACACACACACAGGGAAGGGCCGGGAGTTGAACCTACGCCTACCTACATGAACACACTACAGCATGATGCATTTACAGAACGCGCTACCGAGATTACTAGGCACAGCACTATCAGGAAGCATACCCCTAGGTGGGTGATATCATCTGCAGAGGCAAGGCAGCTGATAGGGAATGAAGACAGAGTGCGCAGTCACACAGCATGTTACCATTCCAAGGCGATACAGTAACCGCGGTAGTGCTGCACTCGGGAATACCAACTAACTTCTGGAGCACAACATCGCCGACATGGATACCGGGATGCACCACAGACAGTATACCCTATGAGAGGGCAACCGGCGTGCATGATGTAGGCAGCCATTGTGGCATACCAACCACATATGACTCACCTGGATGGCCACCATGGCTATGCAGGATGTCATTGGCCAGCTGCGCCTAGTAGCAGACATCGGTGCCGACTGTACTGTGGCCCGAATGGCGTACTGGGCATGCCCTCACACCAGGCGATTGTAAGGCGAAACATACATGCACACGGGTATCATCGAGGATGGGTGCTGTGTGCGCTGTACTGTGTGTCCATCTACAGCTGCTTACTGGGCATGCTCACACACTTAGAATCTGCAGAGTGCAGACATGCATACACATGGGGTGGAATCATGGAAGGGCAGAGTGTGGACCGTCGTGTGTCCACCCACACAACAGCAACCGGGCATGCTCACACACTTAGTATGTGCTCGCGCCATCCGGCATGCAGACGGAGTGTACTACACCGCAAGTCACGGCCAGGTAAACCCGCACACATGCACAGAGTGGACACACATGCAGTTACACACACACAGATGACATCACAGGCGCCACGGGTGCAGGCTGAACATGTACACCTGCAGTGAACACTGTTGCTGCCATGCCAGCACCATGTCATCGGTGCAGCAGTATGCCTCCACGGTCCAGCAACAGCATGTGACATATGTCCACAGGTCTATATGGGCGGTGTCGCCCGATCATGCAGAGTACACATGTACTATCAATGATCCCACAGGTGATGTAGTCCCAATCATATCGGTATACATGGACAGGCGTGCTCCACATACCACGGGCCTGACACAGATATGACACATGACTGCAGCTGTACCATAGTGAAACAAAGTCCGGATATGTCATATATGTGATTGCCTGGCTTGTGCATGGACTGCACACAGGACACATACGAAGCCTGTGATGTACCACATGCATAACACTGGCATACTGTACACACCGCGAATGGAAGATGGACACATGTCTGTGGTATACACCCTACAGGGTGTAGCGGTGTTGACTGGGACACATACCCTTGTACAGTTTGCCTGTGACAGCTGTGATACCATACCACAGTCCATGTTCCATGTATAATAGACACACATGTCACAAGCGTAGCAATGCATACACACATGGCAACAGGGGATACATGTGACACGTGTACTGTTACGCAGTGCAGCCATGCATGAGCGTGTCCGATGTCCATAACACAGTTGCAAACCCTACCACATGCATACCCATCATGGGGCGCTCATATGGTGGCATAGTAACAGCACGCATGGCGGTATGTGTGTACATCATGTGTTTAAACACCTGTCCGCATGCATGTGTGCAGGTGGTGGTCACAGGTGTGTCACACACCATCTTACCCTGCCATGTCTGCTATGTTGCCGTTACATGACAGTGCTGCCATAATGCATACCCATCGGTCAGGTGTCATCGATCATATGTCACATGGCCACTGTAACCCCTACCACCTCCCAAGTGCATATATCAGCACAGCTGCCGGATACAGTGTTGGTACGCATGATGCACTACATACCTGCTACCGCCTGCTCATATCCCATATAGCGGGTGTGGCATTCCAACACCGACATGTGCAGGAATGTGTGCTTATCATCCACAGATCGGGGGACTATGTGCCCGACGTGCCACACATCACTGTACACCATGGTAGAGATCTGTACATACCTCAGTGTGGGGTGCATGGATGTGGATGGTGCGATACATGCAACATGTCGATCCCTCCCGTGTAGACATGTGTAGTCACCACCATGTCAGTGTGTCAACATGTGTGTATGTCTGCTGCCTGTTGTGAGGGTGTATGCAGATATAGTGTTGTGAATGGACACTAACCACACAGGGTGACCATCCCGTACTGGTGCTGCATTGTACGACCCTGTCAATGCCATACTTGTGAGCCATACTGGCCACCTGTGGAAGACCGCCCCCTGTGACATGGCGTGTGGGTGCATTGTATTGTGAGGGTGCTGACCACACAGGCAGGTGTCCCTATCTGCACACAATGGGGTGTGCGCCATAGTGGTGTACACCCCACGATTGTGGACATATTCCTGTACCGGTACAGCATCCAACTGCTGCTGGCGTGCACCACAGCTGACAGGTGACACCTGCGGTCAGTCGCCAGCACGCTGTGTACGACACCTGCAGAATGTCACCATACCTGTACGATGTCATGCCATGTATGTGATGTCTCTGTCCACCATAGCCTGTGGCACCGACCACAGGCATCAGGTGCAGTATATGGGTGGACATGTGCGTCATGTACCATGTAAACAACGTTACACTATATCTGGCTCCGTGCTCTGCAGGTTTACATGTAGAACTTCTCTACTTGCAATCTCAACTGTCTGTTCTCTATCACAAAAGCTCAGCACCTGCTCCCACAGTATTCCTACATAGGTAAAGTACATGTATACTAGATGGAGTACTACACTAGCCTAGAATCCCCTTGAGTACCCACTTCCCTATAGGTGCCTTCTGATCCAGTTACACAGCAAATGCATTCACGTTCTCTGGCATGTCGAAGGGTCAATTGCTAGCGGCCTCTCCTGTTCAGATGGTGAATCTGGGCATCCTGCGGCAATGTTACTGGTGCCTCATGGACACGGACAAGCCGCACCTCCCCCACTAAACATAATACATGTGAGAGATGCAACTATATAGCCAGACAGGGGGCTGAGCTCTCTCAAACCATGACCGGCAAGACCAAACGGGAGGGGAAGGACACCATGCACACCACAAACCCAGAGTCACATGGAACTATCACAAATGCTAAACAAACACATAAACACACAAAGACATACTCGGAGGCACTGTTAAAACATGTAACAAACCTAACGAGGCCTCTGAAGAAGACACCCAAGCAACTGCCTCCACAAGACATAGGACATGCAACACATAGTTCTCAACGTCAGTGTGCTAAACAGTCACAGCCCTTAAGGCCACACACAATGTCAGACACACTTGTAATAGGTGACGCCATAGTCAGACACACCGATGTCCCACCCACCAGACTGAACAAGGGAATGATCACAGTAGGCTGCCTGTCTGGCTGGAATCTGCCACATAACACACGCACTCAGGTCACTCCGCAGGCATGTACAAGGCATGACATGGTCATTGTCCATGCTGGTGTCAATGACCGGAGACATACCACCCTGGAAGGATACATGAAAGGAGACATAGAGGGCTCTCAGATTGTGTAGCCCAGACCAGCATGTCCCTGACCCTGAGCAGTATCCCACCCTCATCAAGTATGATGCCACAATACTGGCTCTGAATGATCACCCTTGATAATTTGCCTGGTTACCAGTGTCAGTCTGAGGGATCCAATTTCCTCTTGCCTGGGATGACATGCTTGACCTGCGCCACACCCCTTGCTAAGGGATGGCTTGCACCTGTAAGCCCCTGGTCTTCAAGAGTTTGGCAAAGGCTCCTGCCACCCCCACAGTGCCCACTGCAGGCAAGGCTGAAATGATAAACCTACCACCCTAGACTACAAACCTGGAAAAAAGAAAGGGTAATACTGCTCAGTGCCAGTAGTCTATGCCCAAGCTGCACACCCTCAAATGCTCTCCTCAGTATGGAGGACATCGATGTCAGTGCTGTGACTGAAACATTGTTCAGGGCTCCTGAGAGCACCCCAGCACTATCAGGTCATTCCTCATATCACGCGTTCGGGACCATAACCCGGACCGAACACAGAAGGAGGGGGAGTCTCTATTTCCATGAAGGATACCCACACCTCCAGGTTGGCAGAAATGCACGAAAGCAGGGGACCATCCAGGTGCAATTAACCATGGGTAAGACTGCCCTACAGTTTGTTGCATGCTACAGACCACCCTTCCAAACCCAGGATACCCGCACAGCCTTCCTGAAGACACTGGGGAGTATGAATGCTCTCACAACACCATCATATTGGGTGACATCAACCACCCATACATAGACCGGGAACATTACCCAGGACACAACACCCTACACCAAAGGTTCCAGGTGTTCATACACCCGAATGCTGTGGAACAACCATGCACCATACCCACAAAGGGAGGAACTATACTAGTCCTGATCATCACACATGGGGACGACATGCTCCACACAGGATGTACATCCCTCAACGGTGAGGTCAGACCATAGTGATCTCACTGGAGATCCGTGATCCTGCACCCAACACCGGCAAGGGAGACCACAGTGAAGACCTCTCCACAGCGAACCCCACACGTCATATGACTGGTGTGGTACCCTACAAGGCCTCCATGCCAGTGGTAAACACAGGCTACGCTGCTGAAACCCTTACAAATGCCTTCTATGAGCACCCCCAGGAATGTCTGGATCAAGCGATCCCTGATAACATCAGGACCTTGTCCACCAAAGGCAGGCACATGGTCTAGTGGACCCCAGCCATTAACAAACCGTACAACAAGAGGTGAAAGCTACTACATGACAGAGCAATATCACTACTAGGGAAGGCATCACTGATTGATACTGGCGGTAACATACGATCACTCATACAATCATCCAAGGCCGCCTGTGGGACTGGACTTGCAAAGGACACATAAGACAACCATAAGGCCTTCCTTAGCTATGGTAGGAACATGGGTGGAAGCCCACAGTTATGCATGGAATTAGTCCAGAATGGTACAATGATCACTGAACCCACAGACATTGCCAACAAACTGGCAGACAGGTTCCATGCATACATCTACCCCCCCCCCAAGAGGGGACGTATCTATCCCACCAGAGTCTAGCCTCCCAAACATCTCGAATGCCCAGCTGAGAGCTGCTATCTGTAAAGCAGTGAACACAGCATCAATGGGACCAGATGGTGTCCCCGGCTGTGTGCCACACAACCTCAATGAGGGCCTCAACCCGCACATAAGGCTGCTGTTTAATCTTAGCCTTACTACAGGCTACGTACCCGATGGATGGCATACGGCAACTGTGGTCCCACTCCACCAAGGCGGTGCTCCTACGGACTCTGTACATCCCTGCCCTATAAGCCTGACAAGCCTTGTCTGCAAAGCTATGGAGGGGACCATAATGGAGCCCATAAATGAAGACATTGGGGAACGACAAATACTGGAACATACCCACATCGGCTTAGTCAAGGGCAAATCCTGCCTCCTGAACCTGGTCGACCTGTTCGGAAGAGTCACTAAGGCCATTGATGGGGGCACATCGGTTTGCACAGACTACCGTGACCTGGCGACAGCGTTTGAACCACACTCCATGCGGGCATCATAGAAAGGCTCACCAGCGTAGATGTAGAGCCATATGTCACACGATGGGTTGCCAACCGGATGAAGGTCAGAACCCACAGGGTTAGTGTTCCTGGTGCCATGTCAGACTTCAAGCCGGTCCTGAGTGGTGGCCCACAGGGCTCAGTCCTGGGCCCCCTCCAGTTCGGCATTCAACTTTCCGACGTGCATGCAAACATAGGGGGATTGTGGCAGACAAGGTATGCAGATGACTGCAAACCGGCCACCATAATCAACACCCCATCAGACACAGACATCCACCTGAGGTCTCATAGAAATGGATAACTGGTGCCAGAGCTATGGCCTGAAGCTACATGCCAGGGAAGGTATAGACCTACCCTTTGGGGAAGACAAGTTCACCCCGAATTACCACATAGGTGGTAATCCATTAAACATGGTAGACGTGATCAGGGACCTGGGTACCAGACTTGTCGGTAACCTTTCTTGACACTCACATTGCCAATGTGGTTGGGAAGACATTCCACTGTGCCCACCTGGTCATGAAGGGATTCACATCCACATCAGGGGAGGTCATTGTACCCCTGTACTCTTCACGCATCAGACCAATGATTGGGTACAACGCCCCATTCGGAATGTACCTAACCCAACACCTGCAGCACTCGGAAGGACCCCAAATGTTCCCCAACACAGGGATAAAGGTGCTGAAACATATGTCACACGCTGCCCGACTGAGGGAACTCCGGCTCTATACCTTCTCATACCGTCTGCTCCGAGGTGATCTGTGCCTGACATACATGGCCATGTCCGACATGGGTGTCATGGACATGCTCCACCTCCTAGGATCCAAACAACCAGACGCGCAGAGCAACAGACAGAAACCTCAACATGGAGATAAATAGTACGTGCTGGAGGGACAGGTTGATTGCCCAGAGAGTCCCTGCACCATGTAACAGATTCCCAGCCCTTGTGAAGCAGAGGCCCTCACTGACTCTGTCCAAGAGTAATCCTGACGTGTGGATGGGAGATCGTAGGTATGCCCCAGGAATCATCTCTGTGTCACTGCTGGACAGAGGGACAGCAGAACAATGGATATAGTATCCTCATCCTAAGGGGAGGTGAAAGCCACACACACTCTGGCTAGGCTTACACATGCCGTAGGGCACATAGCCTGGTATGTACCTATGCACCTATGTACCTATGTAGGTGTCCAGGCAGGTTCCGGGTACCTGTGGTGTGCTGATATTGCCAGATGTGCCTGTGGGTAACCCACAGCTACAAGTGGGGGACTGGTAACAGTGCTCCCAGTAGGCACATGCGAGTACACCATATGAGGCATACAGGTTAACAGAACAAACATGGTGCTACACATGTAACCGTCACACATACCGTGTACACAGCTCAATGCATGCTGCACCTGCACTACATGGTATGTCTGCTGCATGATGACAGTACACAACCCACGTCACATACGCACCTGTCACTTGTCATACACAACCACTGCAACATACACATCACACACCATGCGTACACAGGTATCACATACACCTCTCACTATCTTGTCCACCCTGTGCATCAGAATATATTTGCATAACTGTGCACCGATGGTGTGGATGACAGTGATGCGGCAGAGGCTTCATCATATGCACAGGGTGATATGTGTGCCAGGGGCATAGGCTGTACCAATGGATGGCATCATGTGTGTGTGTAAGGGCCAGTGCATTTACTGGGCATGATTGTGCAGAATGCATGTGGATGTGGTGGAGCCCTACAGTTGTGTCTGCCGTGTGTGGGTATGTGTGTACACAGTCCAGCCATATGTGATGCCTACACGGGGTATACTTGGCAGCCCCAGACTGTACAGTGCAGGTTGTATGGCTCACTGTGTCCGTCTGCGGCCATGTGACCCGTGCCTGCCTGGGGTCGCACGGGCACTACCGGGTGGAGGTATGGAGTGGCCACTCTCCGATGACACATGTCCGCTGGAACCGTGTCCATGCTGGGACCAGCCAGGGCCACGTCCACGTGACCTGCTGTGTCCTGGTGTGGTTGGTGTAGCACCAGCTGCACTGCTGCTGCTACCGGCACTGTGTGAGTGGGCATGAGAGGTGGCACGCACCGCGTCGACCTACACTAGGTGGTGTTTCTGGCCTATGGCCACGTGTCCTACACCTCACCCCTACCAGGTGTTCCAGCACAGACAGCTCACGCTCGCGGATTGACATGCTTCGGTCGAGGATTCCAACCATCTCACCTAATCGCCTATCCAGTACATTAGCAATCTGCTGTTGAGCATTTGCCAATGACTGGATGTTCTCATTTAGGGAACGGATTGCGGCCCTCTGCAGCCTCTGCCCTTCTTGGTTCTGCCGTTCCTTGCGTTCAGCCTGTGCCGCCATTACAGTCTGGAACATGCGTCTGGTGATACCAGCTGCTGCACCCTGTACAACAGGTGCATGTCTGCCAGAGGTCCTCCTACGAGCAGCACCAGCCACATGCCTGTGTGGCACATCACCTGTCATTACACTGGTAACATGGTGTGTACGTGCACCTTCTGTAGCCACCACACATTCCTGCTCAATGCCAACAGACGCTGACTGTCCTTCCTCTATGGGCAATGGTGATGTGGTATGTGTCGGCATCAGAACCGGTAATGCGGGATGAGGGGACATAGGTGGGATGGTAACCAATGGCACAGCTTCTGCCCCTGACAACCCTGCCTGTGCCTCATGCATATGGTCATCACCGCTAGTATCTGTGGGGACACTAGCATCAGATGGACCGCAGGAGGGGAACGCACCTACACCACCTGTGAATACAAAGACATACTGTAAGATACATTACACATGCAGACGCACACACACGCACACACAGACACACGCACACACACACACACACACACACACACACACACACACACACACACACAGACACACACACGTACACAGACACACACACGCACACGCACGCAGACCGCTGCGCTGACACACCTGCGCCAGACACACACACACACACGCGCAGACACATCATGCATGTGATATTGCAGATGGCATGCAGCATACCCACACCACAGCTCAGTGAATGCAGGCCAGACATTAATAGTGGTAGTATGCATACTGCCCTGGGGTGCACACTACATCAAGCAGGTGTCATTTCAGTAGGCATGCAGTACACACATTCATGGTAGGTTGCATGCATCACCGTGATACACCATGTGGCCACAGGCAGGCAGTACACATGGCTGGCATCACTTTGACATGTACTCCGCCGACATGTGCGATAACATGTGGACATGTGACAATGGTGTCCCACCACATGCACCGCATCATACTGGATGTCACAGTGCAGTGTTATGTGTACAGGCTACAGATAGAATGCATGTGTAACAAAGATGTCTGTGCAGGTGTGGTTGGTGTGAGCCGTGCACATAGCTATACAGTGGGGAGTACAGGCACTGTGCCACTGCATGGCAGCAGGACACAGGTATGTTTCTGTGCAATGCATAACATGGACACATTGCATTGAAATGTCTGCAACACAGTCATGCTGTTCCACAGCACGTATATGGTAGACATTGGTGGCACCTCTGGTTGGCTGCAGACAGGCATTCCGGTTGTCTGGTGTACCACATCAACTGTACAGGTGGTCCACTACAGCTATGATCACACTATGTGCGGACAATGTGCAACGGTGTCTATCCACTACAGACGTACTGTGTGGCAACATGCCTGTAGCTATCACCCATGGCCATGTTTGACTGGGTCATGGACAATTGTGTGTGATGGGCATTGTGTACCCATCCCTGTGGTGGCCCATGTGACATACACCCATACAAGTCAGAGGTGTCACAATCCAGAGGGCTATGCAGACAACAGTGTGGATGTTTGCTATGTCGGGCGTAGGTCATGTCATGGTGTGACAATATTGCAGACAGAACACCACGTGCGTGGGACATGTCATGTGCCGTGTCACAACGTGTGCACATAATGCAGGGTCATATGTCACATTGGTAACACCTGTGTGCTGGCCAGATCGCAGCTCACTATGTGGTTCTGTGTGCGTATCACAAATGGCGTTCCAATGCATACTACATATGCATCCATTGTAGAACACCTCCACCATTGTATGCATAGCTGACTGCACATATCACACTGACAGGTACTGTGGTTTCATGCCGGTGTATACTAACGGTTGTATCTACTGTACATGGGTGGCGTGTGTGTCTGGTGGTGCAACCTGTATACCGTGACTGGAGCAGAACCCAGGTGTGCATGTCATACCTGGCCACATGGCGAATATCTATACACTGTAACATGCCTGTTACTAACAACAGTCTCACCTGCGACAGACCCATGGCTGTGCGACACACCAGAGGTACCTGTATAGGGGCGACACAATAGTATAAACATTATCCATGACTGTAGCCACAGTAAGCACTGTGCATGTCACATCATGTACCTGTGTGATAGCATGTGGTATGCACACATCTGCAAACACAACGTAGCATACTGTAGTATGCGGCTTGTGTGGCCATATACCTGGCATGTGTTGGTACATTACGTGGTGTACTGTGACACCCACACCTACGGCAGATATCATACACATATGCAAGACTGACTTACCAGGCAGCTCCAGGCTCGTTGGTTGGGAGACACCCACCTCCACGATGGCAGCGAGTGTTTCTGCATGATGCTCCCTGGGTGTCCCCAGACTGGCCAGGAGCTCCTCCATGTGTGTGAGTGGGGGCTGGGTTGGTGGCCCACCACCTGTTCCACCTTGTTCTCTGGCGATTGCGGCGGCACGCTGTTTCGCGTGCCGTATTAGGTCCGTGCAGTGTCGGCGTATCTGCTGGTAGATGCGGTTGTTGCCACCCACGTCGCTCACCCTCCTGCGCATATCCTGCCACAGGTCATCCCGCTGCTGTGCTTGCTGTGGAACATGGCTGAATAGCAGGTCATAGTTGTCATGGAGCAATGGTATGATTACATCATCCTCCTGGCGGCTGAAGGCTGGCAGCCATGAATGAGGCATTATCTGTAAGACATAATGATGGTGACAGGTCACATTTACACTGATGTACTGGCATACCGCTGGACATACATTGCTATGACATGTACGACATCTGCACAGTAATCTCTGCGATGCATCATGGAACTGACACAGCTGATGTGTTGCTGTCACACCGTTAGGCAGTGGGTATCATATCATATCTGTGTGTCAACTCATCACACTGTACACACACCATGTTGATGGTAACCTGCTGTGGACATGTGTACCTGCCTGCACCTGTGTTCATACTAGTTGGCACATGTCCCGATGTGCACACTGTTCTACTGTTCACCTGGATGCTGTGTATATGTCGCTAGGCATCACAGACGCAGCCATTATGGACGTCAGCGGTGGCACTGCACACATACACGTGGACACCTGTACATGCATGTGTTGTGCCATGTACATCTACACAGCACTGTACAGGTGTTGGACAACCTGTCACGGCTCACCTGTATTACACATGTGATACACATGGGACATTGTGTAATCATATGACATTAGCAGGGATGGTCATACATAGCATAGCGCGACGCGTTGTACACGCCAACACACAGCACCTGTGACACCACAAGGTACATCAGTGCCACATTACTGCTCTGGAAGGTTGATAGTGCAAGTGCCATTTGGCCATTGCACCATGTATGACTGTGATGGCACGTGCAGCCTTGCTGGACAGGGCTGCATGGTATGGCAGGGTATGTCACATACATGGCACAGGGATGTGTCCCACCTGGGGGGTACTGGTATTGGGAGGGTGGCTGTCCATTCCATATGTCATTGCTATGTGTATATGGACATTACACATGTCTATCATCATGGTGTGGACAATGGCCTTCTGCAAGGTAGGCAGCATGCTGCTTGGTGGGGGTGTGTATGGTGCATGCTGGTATCGCACACCCATGCATACACATTACCCCTGACAGGTGCTATGTGCTGTGATATTGTTCAACACAGTGCTGTATGTGCCCACACAATGATATCCCGTGCACATGGATGGTACCCTGGCCTGACATGGGTACCACATATGTCTACATCCAGTGCCTGCTGCAACCGCCATGTCAGCAGGTGCACCACACAGCACCATCCCTCCCACAGGGACCGTGGTGTTGGGCACAGCATAGGTATCCATTTATGGGGACAGGGATGTTCACATAGCGGGGGCACTGATGGTATCATCCATCGGACCATACACGTATGATGCACACCTAACACACCCAGCCCATTCAGTATGTTGATCGCAACACTGACACAGCTATACTGCTAGGCCAGGGACATTCCCAGTCGTACATACACAGATGCATAAACATCTGTCTGTGGCATGGGCTACAATGATGGTGGGGTTCAACATATACCGTGTTTGACTGTGGCTGGTGCAGATGTTCTGTGCACGTGTCTACACGGTAAACCTGTTCTACTGTAGCCAGCGGTGATGTGCTGTGCACATGTCAATGCTGCACATTGTGTTGGTGTCTGTCTGTCAACAGGCCAGTGGTGGAACACGCAGGGGTATTAGTGATCGAATATGCATGCCGCCCTGTACATCTGTACTGCTAACATCTCAGGTGCTAATGTGTCATGGACATGCACACCTTACCCGGACAGGTGGTAGTGGGTTGCCACCCGTACCCATCTCCTCTTGTGGGTTGCTATGATCCAACACCCTCTTTGTATTGTATGTTCTGGCTATGCACCTGTGTGGGACATGTGGGCATGCAATGCGCTACTGCATACCTTTGCACCCATTGCACAACATGTCACACAGGTACACTGGCAGCCATACACTTCACAGCTTGATGACGGTACAACAGGTGTTGTACACCGTAACACATATCCTGTGGGACATGGTCATATGTACAGGCATGTCCAACAGTCCATTACCACTGCTACCCCTATATGACGGATATGCAGTACATGTGGCGGTACAGCAACTGTCACATGTACTCGTGCAATGCCCCCCTACCAACATGGAGTGGTACTGCCTGTGGGGGATGTGTGTCTGCATCCATGCTGTGCCCATAGCTGACAGTTGTACATTGATATGTGCAACATACCTCATTTGGTGTTCTCATGGGTGCATGTTCAACATGGCTCCGCATTGTTTGTGTCTGTCACACAGTCATTGTTGTACATGGTCTACATGCCAGCCATGGCTTACTATATGTGATTCCATGTACTTCATTGGGATACCATCATTATACATTAGAATGGCATATTCCAGTCATCACATAGCCTTCCTAGATGACACTGTTAGCCAGCCAGTAGTAGGTGTTCCGCCATCTGCACATTAGTCACACAGTACGAGGGCAGCTGATACCCATTCTGGGGACAGGGTGCTGACAGCTGTGGATGGGTGTGATGCTGTCGACAACCATAACTGCACCTGATAGTCACATCTGGATGGGTAACATTCACAGCACACACCTACCTTCACATAGTAACACATCATCTACAACAATGGACATTCCTGCCAGAACAATGTGTGCAGTATGTCTGTATGACCACTGTAGGTACCACTGGTGGCCCCCAGCATGGCAGCCAACAGCACGGTGTATATCCAGGAACCATGGGTTACACCATTCACAACACACCTGTCTTGGATGACCCTGTTGTGGATCACAGTGCAGTTCCACACATCATGTTACACTAGGCATCATGCACTGATATGTTGCGGACATGTGAACAGCTGTACAACTCAACATATGCACACATGACACATCACCTGGTACAACATATCTCTCATACAACGTGTTATTGTGAATGCCCTGTGATGGCATTACACAGGCTACGTGTACTGGGACATGTGATGGCTCACCGGTGTATTCACCCTCTGGGTGTGTGTCTAGCCAAGTGTACAGTAGGCAGTGGTTTGAACACAGGGACACTGTACATTGACCTACTGTGTCACTGCAACTGTTGCCTATGCTCATACTGTACTTATACAGGCATGTGGTATCTGACCGCTATGACAGTCCTGGTCAACCACACTGCTGTGGCACACATGACCTGCAGCCATCTGCCTGGGGTGTGGAGCACACATGTACATCTTCACATGCTATACTGCCTCTGTGGCGGTGTCACATAACTGTCTCCAGCAGGGCTGTAACAGGCAAGCACGACATGGGGTCATGTGGGACAATGCTTGCATCTTCCACTGTGCTGCACACAAGCAAGGCACACACACTATTGCACCACTCACATTTATCTGCAGTGACTGGGACCTGCCTCCATGCTCTCGCGCACGCCTGCGAGTCTGGATTGTACCGCGGATCGTACCTCCCAGGCACATACCTGGACTGCAACACCCACAGGTGAGGGGATCCCACATCACACAGTGTTTTGCACACATCCTGGATAGTTGCCGAACACAATGCATCATAGGTGCTCAATGTGCAGATACCCATGTTTGTGACTGCTAGACACATTGTAACATGCAACAGAGTTGACATTGTACATCATAGGTTACATGCTGTCTGTGTTGTTATACTGTACATTGGGCCTCAGACAGCTGATACTGCCATGTGCTGACAGCAACCCACACTTCCCTAGAATGGACACCCATGTACCTACACATGCTTGAGGCATGCACTCCACCCAGCTGGCTGACACATTACACAACACATACCATACCTACACTACCCTCAGCATGCACAATCCCTCCATGTGTCTGGTGTGTTGCACCTGGGGATATCCCCCTTTGGTGGATGAACACATTTGCTTCATGGCACTGCTAGCCACACCCTGGAAACACACCCATCGCAGCATACACGGAACATGTGTACTACAGCCAGTACTACTGACGTCTGCTGACAGTAGTTGTTAATGGCATGACACCCCGGCAGATGGACAGTGTACATACATATGCTGACACATACCACAGTGCACTTCCGTAGCATGTACACAATGGTAGGGACCATGCTATTCCACACAGAGACATGGCGGTACTGACCTTTTCACAGACGCCACGGTGGTGGTCATGTTCCATGCACATCTGATGTATGGGCACATGTGCAGGCTGTTGCACTGTGGTGTATATTCACATGTGTGGGGTGCATCACTTGTCAGCCATGGTGGGTCCTCGAGGTCCATCACATGCCCCAAGGCTAGCTACCTACACATGACTGCCACATTGCAGTGTGGGGCCTCAGGCAGTGTGGTGGTATGTCTGTGTTGTTTGGCTACATCCACATTCAATGTCACATACAATAGTCACCCAGGCATTGCAGACCGAGATAATGTTGGCAACGTGCCAGGCGATGGTGTACTTACCAACAATACACACTCTCACTCACTACAGGGTCGCAATCCATACATGGACATCGTAGTGTCCCTGTGGACACATACATGGTACTGACATGCACACGTTATGTCCTGGGACACTGGCCCGATGTCACCTTCCAATGTCCCTAACTGTTATGACCCACCAACCTGTTTGGTATGTGTCTCCGCACCAGCTCACTATATTCACTGCTAGCCTGTTGTCGGACATTGTGTACCTTGACCACCGCACAGCCGCATCTCTCACACTACCCATGGGTGGCACTGCATTGCACGTGTGGGACTGCATTCATACACCCATGACTGGACCGTTCTGAATGGCACTGGGGCACATCCTCACGAAATTGCTTCACGCACACATTGATGGCCTCCATGCCTTTCCTGGCACCCTTGTTGGGCTTGTGTGTGCCACAGCATGCCACATACACATGCTGGCCACCTGTCGTACCGTTGCATGGGCAGTTGGGGTGGTACAGAGGCAAACACATCAGACGTTGTCCTCACATTGCCCTTCAGCACCATTCCATGTTCTGGTATTGGCAATGTACACATCCACCTGCACATCATACCCTGTGTCTCAGGATGTTAGGCTATATGACTCCTGGACAGGACACACAGTGGTGCAAGCATATCATAGTACCTACTACATGTCAGGTACATATGGCATTACACAGTCCTCAGTCATGGGGCCCCTCATGTTCACTATTTGCTTACATACACAACATGCTGTCACAGAGTACTGTCCATGCCTAGATATCCCACACCTACATACCTGGCACCATTATAGCTCCAACAGCTCATACCGATAACGACCATATGGGTGTCAGTGTGGCAGATACATCATGTGGGTGTCATGTCATCAGGATGCATGACACATGGTGCATGCACATCACCTTTGCATAGCAATATTCACACACTGACTATCACATGGATACTGGCCCCGTACATACATATCACATTGTACATGGTTGCTGTACACACATATGCCCCACACAGTCCTGTGGTTACCATATTCCACTGTGGCATGGATACACTTCTGCGGGGCCACACCTATCTGTACTGTGAGTGATGCTGGTACATAGGTAGCCATTGTACCTGTGGCATACACACATCTACACATGGTCAAGGGTACAATACCACATTTATGGTGTATCTTCCACAACGGCTACAACTTTACATGGCACAGCATTGTCATGCCACGATGTGTACCAGGCTTGGACGGTTTACATATGCGGCTGACAGATGGAAAACACATCTGTACACATCTGCATACCACATACACAGGGGTGTCTTCTGCTCTGACACGGACCATGTCCTCCGCATTACTGATGCATATACTCCTCATACATGACAATTGCGGTGGGCAGTGTGAACGGACTGCTCATGGATATGTGCACACATGCCACACTGCATGGGCTGGGCTTCTGTGTTACTTCTGCAGACACAACACACACCATGCTGTGGAACATAGGTCCTGTGCACATCCCACAGGGACACACAGTGGCACTGTTCATGTGATACCTTCCTTGCTGTTTGAGTGACACGTAGTCATGGTACCACCACAGCAGTGGTACTGTGTAGACATGCAGTTCACACCCGCCTCTGCTGTTCACAGGACACTACCATGGGGAGGTGACACTACTGTGTACACTGCACATGTGTTTACACATGGACCTGCCAGACTTCATTGTTGCCCACGATGCACCTGCTACAGATCCTTTAGGCATGGTTACTTGGTGTACCTTCCATTTCAGATGGCTATGATGCTACTACTCTGTCCCATACCTATAGGCCATATGTGTCCTGTTATTGTACATGCCAATAGGTGATACCTCCATTATGCATGATATGCCTGTGATACTGTGTATAATGTCTGTCATATCCACCATGACAGCTTTACATTACACATAGTTGACATAGTATCCCCTACTGCAAGGCATACGTGCACGTCGGCCGCACATTACGTATGACATCGACGGTATATGCCCATACACATGTGTGCTGTGACAGTATACATACATGTCCTATCCCCTGCTATGGCACTTCCTTGTTGGACATCCACTGCCAGCATCGGCGTGTGGTCTGGCATTGTTCTCTCTAATGCCCCCTGTGGCAGCCCTTGTGGTGTCTCGGCTGTGTACATGATGTCCCACTGCTGTGCACACGGTGTCCACAGTCGTTGGTATGCTCAGCAGGATAGCACTACATAACCACCTTTCACCACTCTCTGCATTATGGACAAGTGTCATTACTTACAAACACCATTCCCATACAGTACAGCTTCGTCATACACATCATGCGTTACACACCCGTACATATTGTGTGTTCTACATACCTTGTCGGTGTTTTGTTCCGTGTTTTGTTCCTGTATCGGTTTTCCTTTTTATTACTCTTTCGGTTGAACACTGCTGGTTCGGTATGAGCATACGGTTTGAATATCCTGGGAGTCATCCTTATATCCGTCGATACCTGCAACATGTGGGTTCATCCCACCAATTGATATTCCTCAGTGAGTGATTGTGCGCATATCACCTGTGCATCTACTCCATTCGGACATTACGCATCGTAACTGGGGTATGGTTGGATTCCTCACTTGGGCGTTGGCGATTTGCCCTACCTTCGTGGAGATGGTCTGTATTGTGTTATGTTATGTGTAACTGCAGCCGCTATGTGTGGTGACAGGTACATTTCACAGTGGTGTTAGCCGTGGATTGTGTGTGTTGGGTATAGTATTTGGTTCGACATGTGGGTGTCCCTGTCCTGACGACGTCTGTTGATGGCGTTTTGCATTCGGATGTGTAACATGGCTGTTGTATTCCTTTAAACAATGCATGCAAGTATGCATCCGCCTTTGATTGTGTTTCCCACGCGAGATGTTGCGGTTATGCAGATGTCATTGACTGCCTGTATGTTTGTGCTGCTATTACGGCTTGTATCCCTTTAATATGTACGATGGGGGATATTGGAGGTTGTAGGTGATGGATACGGGTTGTGGGCCTTGCATTTCTACATACACGGTATGGTTGTCTGTGTGCTCCATCCCTGCCTGGAGAGTTGACAGTTAATTGTCTGTTGGTCTGGGAGTGTAGGTTGTGTTGTTGTCATGTGGTGTTGGTCTCGCCTGTGTGTGTGCTTCATGCATGTATTCCTCCATCACATCTGTGGTATATCAGCGGTTGTTTGCACGTGACGACTATCCCTTGTCATTCTGACCCAGATATTTACAGTCATTGTGGTCCTGTTCTTGGGATGGCCTGTTTGCCAATGGTTGCCACCTATTCTGGTGGGGATTGCTTGTTTGACACTTGTAGAACACACAGCGGTGTTTACGGGCCGATACGTGGCCATGGTCAGTACTGGGGTAGCACATACGTATTTCCGCGGTACATACCTACTGCTGTGTGACTTTGCCGACGTATCGTTTTGCAATTAGCATATCGGTGTCATACATACGGGCATGATTAGTACATACGTCCTTTCCATTTCCTGTGGGGTATATTCCTGTGCTACAATCTGGGACATTGTCACTTTGTATCGTTCTCACGTCGCCACCCTAGCCAGGGTGGGGCTCTCACTACTACTTTGGGACTACTGGTGTACATATGCCTGTGGCTAATGTACCGTATGCCTACACATATTATTCCACTCTGCCTCTAACATGGCGCCAACATACACATATTACGGAGACACACACATTACACTCGCACAGTGACACACACGGCATCCTCACCACACACATACACATACTACGGCACTCACGGGGACGGTTGCACACAGTACCTGCATGGGCCACGTCACCGGCGGCGGTGTCTACCTCCCTCCTCATATCATCATACTATTACCCACGCATGTACTGTTACTGTACTGTGGCCTGGCAATCATTCCGACTCGCGGTTATGCATTTCGGTATGTTGCCCTTTCCATGGATGGCGGTATCCTCTTCTGTTAAACCTCCCGGATGCTCAGGTTGTCGTTTCACTATGTATACTATGTACAGATATCGCGTGTTACATCTCTGTCACCTTACATCCCTCTGATTCCCTGTCTTAACTGTAGTACTTATATATATATGTGTACATATATTTCTATATATGTAATTATATCTATCTACATATATGTATATGCACATATATACATGTTTATATGTATACAACTTGTGGCGAACATGGCAGCATACAGCAACGCCGTCTGCTGTAGGACCTGCATACGGTTCAAGTGTTGGCGTTCCATGCTCCACTGGCTGTTGGCTGTACAGTGTTTGGGGGCTGCCTATGTTGGAGTCACACATGGGGCCACCCATACGGTACACTTTATGGGTGGTCATGTTTGTGTGCCGTCCATTTCACTGTGTGTGCAGGTAGGGAGGTGTCAGTCCATGGGGCCTACGCTGTCAGAGTATGTGCTATACGTTCCCTCTTTGCCAGGGCATAGGCATATTGAGTACGCCTCCGTCTGCCTACTGGGGCTGGCACAGTGTGTTCATGGTCCTGAACCCTCTGTGCCTGGACTGGCCTTGGCAGTTGTGGTGGGCTTTGTGGCCCTTCACCATTATGTCCCTGCAGCAGCTGCTTCCGCAGGATCATATTATGTAGCATGGCACATACTATGAATATGTGGGCACATGTGCCTGGAGAGTACTGCAGGGCTCCACCGGATGTATCCAAGCACTGGAACTGTGATTTCAGCATCCCAAACACACGCTCTATGATTATTCTGGTTTGTGCGTGTGCCTCATTATGGCGTTCTTGCATGTGTGTGTGTGTGCATTTCTGATGGGAGTCATCATCCATGGCTCCAGTGCATAGCCAGCATCCCCCACAAGGTGGCCTTGTGGGATGTCCCCCCTGGCGAATACCTGGTACAGCTGTGAGGCATGCCAGATATGGGAGTCGTGGTAGCTTCTGGGACTGCCAGCACACACATCCATGATAATGCCCTGAGCATTGCACACGACCTGGCAATTGATGGAGGGGAATCCCTTGCGGTTTATGTAGCATCTACCCTGCTCCCCAGGTGGTGACTTGATTTGTATGTGTGTACAGTCTATTGCACCCAGTACCTCCGGGTATTTTGCCACATGGTGGAAGTGGCGCATATTGCTAGCCAACTCCTCCTGAGATCTGGGGATGTATATATGCTCATTGGCATGTGGTAACATGGCATCCAGAAACTGGTGTAGTACCCTGGATGCTGATGCCTGTGAGATGCACATTATATCCCCAGTTGGCCTTTGAAAGGTACCTGTGGCCAGTATTCGCAAGCTTACACATACCTTTGTGTCCACTGGGATGGGCTCCCCTCTGTTGTTTCTTGTTCTCAGGTGTGGCCGGCACAGCTCCACTATTTGCTGTAACGTGTCCCTATCCACCCTGTAACGCTCTACTATCTCCAGGTCTTGTAGCCCCTGGTAGGTTACCCTTGGTCTGAACACTCTCCTTCTCCTCTGAGGCCTACGGTAGTTGTCGGCACCCTCCTCCACAACACCGTCTGTCTCTAACACTTGCTGATGGATCACGGCCACGGCAGCACCCAACATGTACATTTTAAAAGTTCCCCGTGTGTTTACACCTATGGTGCGGTGTTTGGGAATACACGGCTGTGTGTTGTATGCATTCACACTTTATACTGTTGTGCTGTACACCCGGTGATGTCATAGGGTGTGTCTGTGCGGCCGTATCTGGGGATTATCTTCCGTGTTTTACCGTTGGCACTGCAACGCTGTTGCCTTTGGTGTTGCATTACTCTTGCCTGCAATGGATTACCTTTCGACCTTCCCTTACTATTTCTGCACGTTGCACCTACTATTTCCTGGCATGCATCCTGCAGAGCCCTGTCATGTGTAGTTTCTGGGACATGGCATATCGCGTTTGTGTGCCGCCCGTTGTGCTGCCTGTCTGCTTGGCTCTGCTGTGTCAGGTCTTCACTCTTTGCAATCTGCTACCTCCCTACTTTCTTTGCATTCATATGCCTCCCCTATCCCATTTTGCAGGTTTCTGCATGCAGAGTTGTCAGCTGTCACGATTGGCCTTCGTGGGTTGATTAGTGTTGATTGCTCATTACTACTCCAATTACACTTCTTCCGCATTTCTCATATTCTCAACATCACCTTCCTGTTTCCAATGTTATTTTGGGCGGCGTCACATGACTGGGTTAAGGGAACGTAGTCATCCTCGTGCACATGCACCTCTGCGCCGCATTGTGTGCTCTCAGCTCAACTATTTCCCCACACCGGTCCTGCAGCTGTGATGTGCAATGTACAGCCAGGTTGCTGAGCTCCAATGTGCTTCCTCCTACAGTGGCACACCCCTCTGCAGGTGACATGTATTCCCTCTGAGCCACTCCTCGGTGTATTACCGCTGCGCCGTTTGGTACAGCCTTACGCCGGCAGGGGGTTTGCGATTCAGTATTATCTGCCTCATTTGCATGGCATTGACTACTAATTCATAGTTACCACGCCAAACACTGCCGCGAGTCCTTGGCAACCCTTGCACCGTGGTTGTGGCTTTCCATGCATACCATGGTGTATTGTGGTTGTGAAGCTGATGTGTATTACGCTGCTGTTTTATAACATTGTCATATTATTTCATTGTTTTGCACCTTCCGCAAACATGTCCTGGGGTTCTGCTGTGAGTTTCTGTGGACATACCATTTATGTTATTATTTACATGTTGTGCATGTTTTCCTTTGACATTCTCTGTGTATTTCGCCATTGGCATATGGCAACAGTGTGATACCTGATGCTGACAGCCTTCCTTTACTCCTATGTTATGTTTGGGAAAATGTAAACCATTTTTTTTTGGTTTACATTGCCGTGGCCTTATGCTACGCCGGCGCCACTTCGTGGATCTCTATATGCCTTCATTTGCATGGTGCAACACCGCACATGGGGTGTTTAGCATACCTACGCCGGGGCGGCGCAGATCCGGCGCACGCCGGTAGTGCACGTGGGATTGGATCGTACCTGAATCGCTCGGCGGCCATATTTGGCACTGTAACGCCTACGCTATGCGTGCGCCTGGCACAAGGTTCATGAATCCCGGGGATAGTTTTAAATTTATGGTCTTGGAATTAACCAAGAAGAGTAGTAGACTAGGTGATATTAAGAACCACACTGAAGAGATGGAATGTAGATGGATAATGAGGCTGCAAGCACATAAAGCGTATGGTTTAAATGATAAGGTCTCACTCAAGCCTTTCTTAGCAGCGAGACCTTATAAACATTAAAGCTTGCTTATTGGCTAGAACTTATTTTTTAATAATAAATAATAATATTTAATGATGTTAGTGTTTACATGCATTTTATATGTGTATATATATATTTCTATGTGTATATGCATTTTTCATGAGGAATATGTATATATACAACATGCATATATATATATTTATATTTATATTTATATTTATATTTGTATATATATTTTATATATGAATTTTTTTATATATGAATTTTTTATTAATAGTGTTATGTGATGGAATGAATTGTATTTGCTTTCATTTTTATTTAATTAGCTGGCATATTTGTTTTATCGGTTGAAAGCAGTGTATGTGCAACTTTAAATTTTAATTGTATAATTATGATGATTAACTAACAGGATATGAGTTAGTTCATTGCTATACAAGGCATGTAGTATGATATGCTGCTATTGAAGTCTGATGAAACGTTTTTGAACGTGAAAGCGCTTACTTTTGGATCCAGCATTTGTTTTGAATATTAAACTCTTGAAGTGAAAACTGGAGTTTTTGTTAACATCAGCGTTGGTGAGCTCCTTTTGTGTTCTGTTGCTGAGTATATAATTTTTCTGAGGAGCACTTTACCCAGCAAGTCGTGGTTCTGTTGATTAAGATTACACATGTACAACATGTACAGCTTATTTACCTGACATTTTGCATCTCATGTCTGTTTTGAGGCTTCCAGCTACATCTACTCATACAAACATGTGCCCAGGTAATACCTGATATGCATCTCTGTTCTATGTCAGTATGTCACACTCTATTTACATTCTTGCTGGTCAGTCAAACCTCTCAACCTGTTAGAGCAGGACATCTAGAGGATGGGGGGCAACGGCCAAAAATTAGTGACACTTTATTAATATCGCTATAGCACATTTAAGTCAGTTGATAGCACAGTAGTCTTTGCATTCACAGAAATACCCTGGAGGATGTCCAACACTCATATGTATGCTATTATGTTCTAATGTCAGTCTTCACAGATTTGCAAATGATTTGCCAGACATAACACAACTCTATGAGTAAATGACTACAAATATGAGGCACACATATGGACAGTGTGCATAACACTGGACAGTTGAATGGTATGAGCTCAGTATATCACATGAGTTTGAACAGACACGTCTGCTACAGTAGTTTACTATGCACATACCCTGTATAGGTTTCTTAGATTTGAGAGACAAACATGTGTATCATAGTTGTATTTGCAAGTAACATGGATATTTACAACATCCCACTAGCTGGCCTAGCAGTGTCACAGTCAGTATTGTTCATCAGACACTCCAGTAGTAGTCATATGTGAGCCATCCTTTCCTGGGATGACTCAGGGTCCTGAGCTGTGATGTATGTCACTGCAGACAGACCCAGACACTATGGCAATAGGTGTTGATCAGCAATATATCAGTACAGCAAGTCTTGGTGAGACATATTTGTTTAACATCCTGTTTAACATCATGTGTTCAGGCTAAATTTCTATTTTTTATTACAGAAACAGTACCAAAGGACATCCGAGGGGGTTTATGGTAAGCAAAACTGGAATATCGGGAGGTTTACTGGCAGGTCACTTTAGACTCAGGTAGATTTCCTGTATTAAATGAGTATGTTTTCATTGTCCCATTGTTAAAACTAAGGGCAGCAAAATTATAAAAGTTTTTTTAAATGAACAGCTAGTGAATGTTTTTGACAATAAGCACCTTATATGTAATTATTCATCATGACCACTAGATGGTAGCACATTCTTGAGAAAACAAATAAATTTTCATAATAGGTTTTTATAATAGAATTTATAATAATTTTTATATTAAAATGTTAACTTATATTTTTAAATGGATTTTTAAACATGTTTTAACATAGGAAGTTGTTTATTTGTACTGTCATCCCATTATTAATATATTTGTCTTGATCTCTATACAGTTTGCATTAACACAGTATTTTTAGCTAGGGTTATTTTAGAATAATGGAGACTAATAAAAGTCTGTGATTTTATTGGTTGGTTAGGTAATTAGGTAGTATATAAGCTTTATCAGTGTTTGATGCACTATTTCTGTCTGAAGAAGTCTTTAGAAGGATGAAAACGTATGTGCAGTGCTGGCGTTAATTTGTGAAGTGACATTAAAAGTATTTTGTCAAAGCCGTGTTTGATATCAGTGACTCCTTGCAACCCGGTGTTTATTGTTGTTTAACATCCTACTTCCCATTATTGTATACCCCCTGCTGCATTCTACTACATGATTACTTGCTTGACATACATTTTTTTTTTCCAAGTATTGTTGGTTTCTGTTTCTGTTTCTCTCTGTCTAGACATGTAGTTAATGCTCATAAGCAGGTGATGGCCTGTGCACCAATTGGTGTCTCCCACTTGCTACTTGCATCCAGAGCAGCTGTGTTGTCTATCCATTTGTCAATGCCATAGCAACACAGTGCTAAAATTATGTCCTTCAAGTGGGCCTGGCCCCTTTTCCTTGCCTGTGCAGAGGACTTTATGAAGGTAAGGGGCTACAGCTTCACAGACAGAGGTTCTAATCTCAGTCCTTAGCAAATGTGTGAGTGTATTTATGTTTCTAAATGTGTATATCTGTTGGTTAAAGTACTTTGTGGCTTTTCTCACCATGTACATTTCCCATTGCCGTACTTTACAAGGGCTGGTGATGTAACTCATCTTAGGAGTATCTTGGGACACCCTTCACCCTATAAGGTTTGTGGCTTGTGTGATAAATCCATAGCACTGTAGTAGCAATAACTAGATATGTAGGGGTTCTAATCTCAGTCCTGGCAAATGTGTGTGTGTGTGTGTGTGTGTGTGTGTGTGTGTGTGTGTGTGTGTGTGTGTGTGTGTGTGTGTGTGTGTTGTGTGTGTGTGTGTGTGTGTGTATGTGTGTGTGTGTGTGTTGTGTGTGTGTGCTGTGTGTGTGTATGTTGTGTGTGTGTGTATGTGTGGTTGTGTGTGTGGTGTGTGTGTGTGTGTGTGTGTGGTCAGGAACCATATTCATTGGTGGGTGTGCTTTGCAATTTTTTGTTGTGGTCCACCCAGTACACATCCCAATGTTCACTTTACAAGGCCCACTTTTGCCATCCACTGTATAGGTAGCTGTAGACACTCTGCAGCTCTATAAGCTCTATGCCACGTGAAATAACTATGTAACAGCATGGAGTAAATAAGATAGGTGGGGCTCTTAATCATTTGTTACCATTCCCCACTTAAGAATCATAAACAAACACACTCAGCTAGGTATCAACCCCTATATCACTAGGTGAGTTGCAAACAGGCTCACAGATAGAACCCGCAGTGTGAAAGCAGTGGACTCAATGTCAGACTGCCGACCAGATGTGAGTGGAGTACTACAGGGTCTGGTCCTGGATCCCCTTGTGCTTGGTATCTATGCTTCTGAAGTCCAGTCCAACATGAAGGGACTCTGGCTGACAATATTTGCAGATGACTGCAAGGTGGGTGCAATTATTTCCTCCCCAAGTGATGTTGACATCCTTTAGAAAGGCCTCACTGAGACTCTGGACTTAAGCTCAATGCCAGAAAATGTTTTGCCATCCACTTTGGGAACAACTTGGTTCCCATGAATCACCACAGGAATGGAAGTCCACTGAACACAGAAGTTGTGATCAGAGAACTGGGAACACAGGTTAACAGCAACCTCTCTGTTGACCACCACAGTGCCACTGTGTCCAGAAAGTCCTTCTATATGGCACATCTTATTTCTAAAAGTTTTGCATCCATGAAGAAAGAGGCCTTTGTCTCTCTCTACTCCTACCAGATTAGGCCAGTCATCGAATACAATGGCCCTTTTGGCATGTACCTCACTAGACACCTGCAACAACTGGAGAGGCTGCTAAAAGACCTCCACAAAAGAGGAATTTAGGCCTTAAACACTTGTCCTATATGGAGATACTCAATAAATCCAAATATTCGCTGTCTCATATTGGCTACTTAGAGGTGATTTCTGCTTCACTTCCAAAGCCATATCTGACTCAGCTCTGTTAGGCATGCT
>NC_056734.1:910019245-910094001 GCF_019279795.1 Protopterus annectens
ACACCTCTCAGCCCTGTAAGCTCTGTGGCACATGTAATAACTGTTACACAGACCTGGTAAATGTGTACATCTACAATTGTACCTTGGTTATGACATGGTTTATGTGTTACCACTCTGTCCCTTGCTTACCCCTAGATTGGCAATGTCTGTAGGGCCACATCCTGCTGACACACAGACACCTAGAACGCAAACAGAATACAGCATGTGTGACTACATTTAGTCATTGTTACTAACACCAATAATGCATCATGACTGAAAAGGTACACACACTCTGATGTGTACCCATGCCAGCTGACAGCACCTTACACAGCATTACATAGCTAAACTGCACTGAATTCACCCTGTGCATCAGAACCATATTAACATTCCCAGGATCGGTGGTATGAATGACAGGGATGTGGCAAGGTATCATTATATGCATAGGGTGTTGTGTGGGTTTGCCAGAGGCCTAAGGCTGGAGCCATACGATTAACATCGTATTGATAGTAGCGTGTGTGTGCATGTGATAGCGTGTGTGTGTGTGTGTGTGCATGTGTGTGTGTGTGGTGTGTGCGTGTGTGTGTGTGTGTGTGTGTGTGTGTGTGTGTGTGTGTGTGTGTGTGTGTGTGTGTGTGTGTGTGTGTGTGTTTGTAGGGTGTTCTATGAATGGGCTGTGCAGAGGTGGTGTGTGTGTATGTCTGGAGGTGACCTGTTGTGATGGTGATGTGTGTGTGTTTACATGCACACAGTCATGCCATCTGGCTGCCCTACACAGAGGTATGTTGGACAGCTGTGGATTGTACATTGCAGGGTGTACAGTTCACTGTTTCCAGCCGTGGACATGTGAACTGGTCCTACCAGGGATCTCACTGGCACCACCAGGCCCAAAGCCAGATGAAGTACTACTCCCTGATAGTGACTGCTGTTTGCTGGATCCATGTCCCTGATGGAACCGGCCAGAACCATGTGCCCATGGCCTGCTCTGTTGTGGTGTGGACAGTACCCACTCTTCAGTAGTGCTGGTGGTACTGCCACAATGGGAGTGTGAAGGTGCATGGCCACATAAACTCTCAGTGGATGTTGGTGCTGACCTGCATTCTCATGGCCAACATCCATCTCCCACCACATGCTGCAGCACAGACATTCCACGGTCAAGGATTTCCAAGGTCTCACCCCACCATCTATTCATGGGTCTAGGACTATTCACTGAAAGTACATTTCACTGAAATACACATTTGACTGTGCACAAATCACTTCAAGAGAGAGAGCTCAGAGATTCCTGAAAGCACAGTTCATTGCAACACATTTTCACTGAAGTTATATATGGCCTTTTCCCCACTGTAGTGCCACTCACGGAGTTAGCATACTAGTAATAGTAAAGTAAAGGGGTGAATTAGAGTGGGGGCACCACACAACATTGGAGGATGTGGGGGGCATAGCCCCCCACCTGTTTTAAATATTTTGAACTATATACATGGATACTTGTAATTACAATAAATTACTCTTTTCTGAACTTAATATATATCAATCTATGTGGGGCTATGCCCCACACCCCAATGTTAGGGGTGGTGCCCCTACCCTTTACTATATATACTAACTCCAGTGTCACGGTACAGTGGGGAAAAGGCCATACATAACTTTCAGTGAAATGTGTTTCATTGCATTGTGTTTTCAGTGAATTGAGCTTTCAGTGATTTGTGCGCAGTCATTTGACTTTCAGTGAATAGTCCTAGACGCCTATTCATGACCTCAGTGTTTTGACATGTGGCCTTGACAAGGTCACATATGTTGCCATATAAGCCAGGAAGAGATGCATCCAAGAAGTTGAGTATTTGCCTAGTGTTGCATTCACTACATGCCTGTGCATCCATGACAGCCTGAAACATGCATCTGGTGACACCTGCTGTGGACCTTGTGACAACAGCTTGATGGACAGTAGTCCTCCTTACAGCACCACTGTCCATCCGCCTTTGTGGGACCTTGTCTGCACTCTGACTATGGCTAGTGTCTACACTCACACTTGTCGTAGTCAACACACTAGCCTGTTTCATGCCACCACCCACCAACTGTCCATTATCTGTGGCTGCTGGGGACAGGGTATGTGTGGACATTGTGACTGTGTGCGTGGACATTGTGGACAACTGTGGGATGCCAACTGATGGCACAGATTCAGCCCTTGACAACCCCAACTGTGCCTCAGTAGGACCACCATCATTGTTAGAGTCTGCAGAGACACTGACATCAGATTCTGAGCAGGAGGGACCACAACCACCATGTCCACCTATGAAAGGAAGACAATATATGTAAATTAATACCTGCATTACGAGGTTTGCATGCATGTGCACACACACACACACACACACACACACACACACACACACACACACACACACACACACACATATACACATGCGTGCACACTCATGCCCACACAGACACGACACATACAGGTGAGGTGGCACAAATGCATTACACAGACCTCACAACAGCCATCAGGTGACATTCAAGACAAACAGCCAGACCACAACATACACAGTCTGGACAGGCCCTCAACATCATGCAGTGCAGCCCTTTCTACTTAATGTTACTACTGATATACACCTCTGGGATATGTAAGTACTGTTAGTAGGTGATGGGCCTTCACTTAGCACACGCTGCACCCATCTACACATTATTGCTGTTCACCTGTATAGCACAGTGGCAACTTGTATAGAACATACCTCTCAACAGTACAGAGTTTCGCTGAATGTCTAGATGTGTGGCTCATATTTTTTGTCTGTTCCTTATAAATCCTGTGTTTGTCTGACACATTACAGGGATGATCTGAGGATTGGCATCACTAATTAATGACGTAATTTGAGTTGCAGACTTCAAAACCTGCAGTAAATTTATGTTAAAACAAATCCGGTTTCTCTAACAACTTTCTAAGCTCACAGTGGACATAATAAGTGCACACACCCATGTTAGCATGCCAGGTTTTTGTGATATATAACATGAGACCACAGAAATCATGTCATAACTTTTCCAACCTTCAGTGTGAACTATAACCTGTGCAATCCAATTGAAGAACATACACATTGGTTAGGGGTAACATAGTAAATGAAATACGTATAATTTGCTGGTTGCATGAGTATACACACCCTTAAACTAATACTGTGTTAAAGCCCATTTTGATTTAATTACAGCATTTAGTCCTCTTGGGAAGGAGTCTATCAGCATGGCACATCTTGACTTGGCAATATTTGCACAATCTCCCTTGAAAAAGCCCTCCATCTCTGTCAGATTGCGAGGGCATCTCTTGTGCACAGCCCTCTTCAGGTCACCCCCCACAGATTTTCTATTGGATGTAGGTGTGAGCTCTGGCTGGGCCATTTCAAAACATTGAATGTCTTCTGGTGAAGCAATTCTTTTGTTGATTTGGATGTATGGTTGGGGCATTGTCATGTGGAAATGTGAAATTTCTCTCCATCTACAGCTATCTAGCAAACACCTGAAGATTTTGGGCCAAAAGGGACTGGTATTTGAAACTGTTCATAACCTCTCCGCCTTGGATAAAGGTCCAGTACCAGCTTATGAACAGCAACACCAAAGCAGGACACTGCCATAACCATGCTTCACTATGTTCTTTTGGTGATGCGCAGTGTTGTTATTTTGCCAAACAAACCTTTTGGAATTGTGGCCAAAAAGTTCAACCTTGGTCTCATTAGACCATAACATATTTTCCCACATGCTTTTCAGAGACTTGATGTATTATTTTTTGAGAATTTAGCCAGACCTGGATGTTCTTCTGTGTAAGAAAATGCTTCCATCTTCCAACCCTACCCCATAGGCAAGATATATGGAGAATACAGGAGATTGTTATCACATATAGTACACAACCAGTACTTGCCAAAGTTTCCTGCAACTCATTTAGTGTTGCTGTGGGTCTCCTGGCAGCCTCCCTGACCAGTTTTGGTCTTGTCTTTTCATCCAATTTGGAGGGACATCCACTTCTTTGCAATGTCACTGTTGTCCCATATTTTCTCCACATTTTGATGGATGTCTTCATCATGTTCCATGGTATATGCAAAGCTGTGGGAATGTTTTTGTACCCTTCTCTGGGCTGATACCTTTCAACAATGAGATCCCTGCTTTGTAAGCTGTCTGCGAACCATGGCTGTTGTTGTAGCAGGAAACTGAGTAAATGTCAGGAAAAGCCTAATAGAATAGCTGACTGTTATTTGTTGTTAATCAAAGATTCCCTATAATTGATGGCAGGTGTGTACCAAGAAGACGTAATGCTGTAATTAAATCAAAAGCTGCTTCAACAAAGTATTAGCTTCAGGCTGTGCACACTTATGCATCTAGCGTATTGTACATTTTTATTTTTCATACTTGTTCCCCTAACAGATTTGTTTATTTTTCAATTGAATTGTACAGGTTATAGGTCACATTAAAGGTGAGAAGAGTTGTGAAATGTTTTATTGTGGTCTCATTTTTGTATATCACAAATACCTGGAATTTTAACAGGGGTGTGTACACTTTATATATGCACTGTATAAGAGTACTTTTAAAATATGTCCCTAGTTTTGGTCCTGTGTCCCCTCATTTTGTCAGTCTTTGTCCATATTTCTTGCACTGAAGGGTTGTGAGGTATTCTACAGATATGTTATATCTCCTGCAAATAGGCCCCTGTGATGACCACTTTGATGCAATGCAGTTAACCCCACCACAAGTGAACATGCACATATCACAATATGTCTAAGAGTAACAGTTGTGTGCATGGTAAAATGCATGACCTTAACATGCCTGCGGTATTGGTGAGCCACAACAGGAAAATACCATACTCACCATCTTCAGGCTGCTGTCCCACATCCAGACCAGAGATACCTATGCAGTTGTGGGGGAGGGGTATTGTCAGCAGACTCACATGTGGCATTAGTACAAGATGAATGTACTTTTCTGCACATGTACAGTACAGCCTCTAATATTACACATTTTGCTGTCCTTCACCATAGATGTGTACTTGTGTGCATTACAAAACCATACCCACAAATGTAGTTTGACCTGACATATGCATCTAGATACAATATGGAAGACAGCATGACTGCTACAGTATTCAATTGATGTGCACTGGGGCCTTACCTGGATGCTCCTTGCCTGTTGTCTGGGTGACACCCACCTCCACGACTTGTGTGTGTTGACTTTGCTAGCATGAGGTGGCTGCCCCAAGGTTGGCAAGGAGCTCTTCCATTGGTATAAGTGGGGCCCGCATAGCAGGAACCCCACCTGTGGAAATACAGTCCCTGCCCCCGGCAGCAGCCTTTTGCCAAGCATGGCATATCAGGTCAGTCTCCCGATGCCTGACCAGATTGAATGTGCATCCATGGTGCCCCAAATTGTTTACTCTCTGGACAAGCTTGCCCCACAGGGTGGTCCATTCCTACAGATTCTTTTGGCTATGGCCAAACATCACCCCATGGTGCTGGATTATCATATCAGTAATGGCCGCAGTTTCAGCTGCAGTGTATGCTGGCTGTCTTGCATGCACCATTTCACCTAGAAGACATAAACAGAGAAACACATCACAGGACCTCATACATTGTTCAACATTATTTACATAACCTGCACATCAACATTGACTATCATTAGCCACCACTTACGACCACATTATACCCCTGTCATCTATCAGCACAGTATGAACTTGCATTCCACTCCTGGTCCTGATGTGTCATGTTCCCCCAGTGAGGGCCAGTAAATTGCATAATCCACCATTTATCATTCACCTTTGTGTAGAGGGATGACAGTGGCTGTCTTCCTTGCAGATGGAATGCCAATGGTGCTCAGGCTTTGCTTGCATACAGTGTGTAATGGAGCTGAGAGCATATGCCTGAGTTCATGTAGGATGCAGACAGGGATGTTATCAGGTCTTCTGGAGACTTACTTTTGTTGCCTTTGATTAGGCATTATGGACCTGTTCCCTGATGATGAGGGGAGTGGTGTGGGAGCTGTGCATATCCACCTATACTGATGGTGGGACAGGAAGGTGATGTTTTCCCTTAACCTGTCTGCAGCAGGTTGGCTATAGCTATGCTGAGTGTATATGTGGTGTGACTGACCACCAGTACAGGGTGAGTTGCATTGTTGCCTCTGAGACTGAAGACATATATGAAGATGACCTTGTAACTGGCCTTAGTGGATGTGTCCAATTTGTACTAATAGTTAGCCTTACAGTAATTCACCTGTGACCTTATATGCTTGTTCAGACACAGGTTGATTTGCTCCAAGTTGGTGCCTGCTCCTACTTGGCCCTATACAGCCAATATAGCGACTGAGTATATGGTTTGTGTATTGCTGCTGTCCATCAAAGGGGATTACACTACCTTGGTGGAGGCAGGTTTTACGAGTCAGGTATTGCTGAGTCCATACAGCTGTGCAGGTGCCATTGTAGCTGTTTGTAGTAGGCATGGACACAAGGTCATAACACAGTTTTACACCTCTCCATTTTCAACCTGATAATCATACTTATTCTAGTACCCATATCCGTGTCAGGGCAATGCAACAACCAATAGCTGTAGACATTTTTGTCTGTTGGATGCACAAAAACTAAGATTGCACATGTACAACATGTACAGCTTATTTACCTGACATTTTGCATCTCATGTCTGTTTTGAGGCTTCCAGCTACATCTACTCATACAAACATGTGCACAGGTAATACCTGATATACATCTCTGTTCTATGTCAGTATGTCACAATCTATTTACATTCTTGCTGGTCAGTCATACCTCTCAACCTGTTAGAGCAGGACATCTGGAGGATGGGGGGCAACAGCCAAAAATTAGTGACACTTTATTAATATCGCTATAGCACATTTAAGTCAGTTGATAGCACAGTAGTCTTTGCATTCACAGAAATACCCTGGAGGATGTCCAACACTCATATGTATGCTATTATATTCTAATGTCAGTCTTCACAGATTTGCAAATGATTTGCCAGACATAACACAACTCTATGAGTAAATGACTACAAATATGAGGCACACATATGGACAGTGTGCATAACACTGGACAGTTGAATGGTATGAGTTCAGTATATCACATGAGTTTGAACAGACACATCTGCTACAGTAGTTTACTATGCACATACCCTGTATAGGTTTCTTAGATTTGTGAGACAAACATGTGTATCATAGTTGTATTTGCAAGTAACGTGGATATTTACAACATCCCACTAGCTGGCCTAGCAGTGTCATAGTCAGTATTGTTCATCAGACACTCCAGTAGTAGTCATATGTGAGCCATCCTTTCCTGGGATGACTCAGGGTCCTGAGCTGTGATGTATGTCACTGCAGACAGACCCAGACGCTATGGCAATAGATGTTGATCAGCAATATATCAGTACAGCAAGTCTTGTTGAGACATATTTGTTTAACATCCTGTTTAACATCATGTGTTCAGGCTAAATTTCTATTTTTTGTTACAGAAACAGTACCAAAGGACATCCAAGGGTGTTTATGGGAAGCAAAACTGGAATATCGGGAGGCTTACTGGCAGGTCACTTTAGACTCAGGTAGATTTCCTGTATTAAATGAGTATGTCTCCATTGCCCCATTGTTAAAACTAAGGGCAGCAAAATTATAAAAGTTTTTTTTTAAATGAACAGCTAGTGAATGTTTTTGACAATAAGCGCCTTATATGTAATTATTCATCATGACCACTAGAAGGTAGCACATTCTTGAGAAAACAAATTCATTTTCATAATAGGTTTTTATAATAGAATTTATAATAATTTTTATATTAAAATGTTAACTTATATTTTTAAATGGATTTTAAAACATGTTTTAACATAGGAAGTTGTTTATTTGTACTGTCATCCCATTATTAATATATTTGTCTTGATCTCTATACAGTTTGCATTAAACAAAGTATTTTTAGCTAGGGTTATTTTAGAATAATGGAGACTAATAAAAGTCTGTGTTTTTATTGGTTGGTTAGGTAATTCGGAAGTATATAATCTTTATCAGTGTTTGATGCACTATTTCTGTCTGAAGAAGTCTTTAGAAGGATGAAAACGTATGTGCAGTGCTGGCGTTAATTTGTGAAGTGACATTAAAAGTATTTTGTCAAAGCCGTGTTTGATATCAGTGACTCCTTGCAACCCAGTGTTTATTGTTGTTTTTGTTTAACATCCTACTTCCCATTATTGTATACCCCCTACTGCATTCTATTACATGATTACTTGCTTGACATACATTTTTTTCTCAAGTATTGTTGGTTTCTTTTTCTGTTTCTCTCTGTCTAGACATGTAGTTAATGCTCATAAGCAGGTGATGGCCTGTGCACCGATTGGTGTCTCCCACTTGCTACTTGCATCCAGAGCAGCTGTGTTGTCTACCATTTGTCAATGCCATAGCAACACAGTGCTAAAATTATGTCCTTCAAGTGGGCCTGGCCCCTTTTGCTTGCCTGTGCAGAGGACTTTATGAAGGTAAGGGGCTACAGCTTCACAGACAGTACGTGGGAATTTCTCTCAGGACAGGACATGTGGAGACAGCCCAACAACATGGGGGACAAAGCTCCAGAATTGGTACAGACTGTAAATCAGTAGTGCTGTTATAGAAATAGAGGGTTGCTAGATTAATAGGGTTCATCTGGACATGCATTTTCTGCATGAATTGACGTCTGACAGTGATATGTCTCTGACATACCTCTCAACTGTCCTGATGTCCTCAGACTGTCCAGAGGTTTGCCTGTTATGTTTGGTCTGTTCCTCAGACAATGTGTGTTTTTGTGGAATCAGTAGGATAATGTGAGGATTGTAGTCAGTAACTGTTGACATCCATTGGTGTTTCAGACATCATATCCTTCGGGGATGTTATGTTACAACAAAGCATGTGACACCAGCGACTGTTTCAGTTTGTAACACCATTATGTGAGATATGTCCCTCTTTCCGGGCACCTGTCCACATTAGGTTCATATTTGCAGTCATCTGTGAACTTCATTAGCCAAAAGTCATAACTGTATTGTCCATCAGCATGGGTGCCATGAAGTTCGCCAGTTCTGTCTTAAGAAGCATGAAGTTGTCTTTAGAGAAATGTTTTACCATGATTTCTTTAATGGGGGGTGGGGGCGGGATGTGGATATCTTGGGTGATTAGCTTATGGTCAGATTTGACCAATGAGGGGCTGACTTCAGGTGTGGAACAGCAGTCACTCACATTGGTAATGACTAGGTCTAGGATATTGTTGCCCCTGGTGAGGGTCTGGATAAGTTGATTCAGGGCATTGGAATTTATGAATTCCAGAAAGCATTGAGTGAAGGAGTTGGTACATGAGTAGTTTTCCCAGTTAATGGTGGGGTAGCTGAAATCACCCATGTATGTAATGCTTTTTCTAGATATCTTGCAGTAAGAGGTTCAGAGGTATGTGATATCATTATTTAGTGACTGCACTCCATGTATCATCCCAGTGACTTAGCAGACTCCTGAAAGTGGTATGCGACAGTGGCCATGAATATGGTGTCACACCCTTAACATTCTATGGAAATCTGTACATATGAGAGTTATGCATGTCTGGCCATTTTGGAGAGTTATGTATGTCTGGCCAGAATGCCAAGACTGTGTAGCAGTGTTGTGTGTAATTGTTTATTGTGCTGAGTAGGGAGAGTAGCAGATGTGAGTGTCATATATCCTTTTCTATTTGACTGTGCATGCTGCTATGGCTGCTGATGGTCTATCAGGAGTGTATGTTTGTAGGGGCAGACTAAGAAACATACTGTAACACCTCAGGATTATCAGTACACTGTGAGATGGGCCAGTATATGTCGGTTTAGTGTGTGACTGGCAATCAGGATATGTTTGTTCAAACAGTCGTTCTACTCTAGAGTTCATTTGGGGTACTGGTATGTTGCAGTGACTGTGGTGGAAATGGTTGTGGGTGGAAATTTTTGTACCACTATTTGCTTTACCCAACAGTGACATCCCTGTAGTGCATGTCAAGCAGAGCCACAGAAGTGATCCCCGGGGTGAATTTCCTATCTTCCATCCAATCATCAAGATTTTTCTTGAAGATTGCTAATGAGTAGGTTTGTTTGATATAGATACGTAGTTTGTTCCAGAGTATGGGAAGTCTCTGAGACAGGAATCTATCACTCCACATGTTCTGTTTATTGTGTTGACAAGGTTTAGGTCCCTAGAGCATGTAGCTCAGTGGGATTGGGATTTCTTTACATGGAGCATGTCCAACAGCTCTGGGTTTGACATAGCTTTGTATGTTAGGCAGAGATCGCCTCTGAGTAGGCGATATGTGACAGAGTAAAGCTGGAGTTTTTTGAGACGGTCTGCGTAGGACATCTGTTTGAGGGCAGTAATCCTCTTTGTGAAGTATTTCTGTGGCCTTTCCAGTTGTTGCAGATGTCTTGTGAGGTACATACCAAAAGGGGTGCTGTACTCTATAATCGGTCTAATGAGTGATGAGTAGAGGGGAACAATGACCTCTGTTTTCCTGGTTGAGAACCCTTTTGTGATGAGGTGTGCCACATAGAAGGATTTCCTGACTACTGTGGCAATATGATTATCAAAGGAGAAACTACTGTCCACCTGTGTCCCAAGGTCTCTTATCACACTTTCAGTGTTAAGTAGACTACCGCCTATGTGGTAGTTCATGGGTACAGAGTTTTTACCAAAAGGGATGACAATGCACTTTTTGGCATTCAGCTTGAAGCCATGGCTTTGACATCAGGCATCTGTCTCAGTGAAGCCCTTTTGTAGGATATCCACATCGTTAGGAGATTTGATTATGGCTCCTAGTTTCCAGTCATCTGCAAACTTTGTTAGCCAAAGACCTTCTGTGTTAGCCTGTACTTCAGAGAAGTAGATACCAAACAGGACAGGACCTAGGACTGAACCCTGTGGTACTCCACTTGTCACTGGTCTGAAGTTGGATTTAGAGTCTGCTACTTTCACAGTGTGGGTTCGGTCAGTGAGCCAGTTGGCAACACATCTTGTGACATAGGGATTTATACCTAGTTTAGTGAGTTTGTCTATAATTCCAAAGTGGGGGATGGTATCGAAAGCCTTGACAAGATCTAGATAGGCTGTGTGTACCACCTTACCCTTATCTATAGCTTTGGTGACTGCTTCAAAGAAGTCTATCAGGTTTAAAAGACATGATCTGCCTTTTACAAACCCAAACTGGGTAGGGTCCAGAGTTTGGAGATTACCGATGTCATTGTTTATAAGTTTCATGTTGATACACTCCATAGCCTTGCAGACCAGGCTCGTCAGGCTAATGGGGAAGAAGTTCCCGGGGGTCTGTGGTGGCTCCCCCTTTGTGGAGTGGGATAAACATTGCTGTGCGCCATTCAGTGGGCACAAAGCCTGAGGTGAGGCTATGATTGAACATGGTACTTAGGTGGGGTGCCAGTTTGTTCTGTAGTTCATGTAGAATGCAGCCTGGGATGCTGTCAGGTCCCATGGATGCTGTGTTCTTGTGTTTGGAGAGTGTGTTTTTTACCTGTGCAGCCATGATTACAGGTACTTTACATTCTTCTCGTATAGATATGGGCTCTTTAGGGGATGCAAGAGGGGTAAAGTTAGCACTGAACCTATCTGCCAGGATGCTGGTAATATCAGTTGGTTCTGTATATTTAGTGCCATTGTGCTGTAACTCAGAGCAGATTTGAGTGTTGCCATTGAGATTCATGACATAGCTATAGAATGCTTTGTGGTTGTCTTTAGAATTAGTGGTGATTTTGTTTTCATAACTAGCTTTGGAGGATTTTATGAGGGATCTCCGCTTCTTACTGAGACTGACCACAGAGTTCCTCCAATCATAGGATTTTACTCTTTTTTGCAACAGTTTCTTTCTTCTGTTGTAGAGTTTGTTTATAGCAGGGGACCACCAGATTGGCTTCCTTTATTTGGAGGATAGCATCCTGGTTCTGTTAGGGATTGCATGACCCATGCACTTGTGTAAGTGCTTATAAAGTACAATTGTATAGGATTCAGCAGTTGTATCTCTACTGTCCGTCAGCATGGGTGTCATGAAGTTTGCCACTTGTGTCTTAAGAAGTGTGAAGTTGGCTTTGGAGAATTTTTTTACAGTGGTTTACCTAATGGGGGGTGGGGCTGGGATGTGGATGTCTAGGGTGATTTGCTTATGGTCGGATCTGACCAACGAGGAATTGACCTCTGGTGTGGAACACCAGTTGCCCATGTTGGTAATGACCAGGTCTAGGATACTGCTGCCCCTGGTAGGGGTGTGGATAAGTTGATCCAAGACATTGGAATTTATGAATTCCAGAAAACATTGAGCACAAGAGTTGGTACATGAATAGTTTTCCCAGTTAATGGTGGAGTAGTTGAAATCACCCATTATTAGGGTGTTAGGTTGTACCATAATATTTTCCAGTGTATCAAGAAATGAGGAGTGGGAATCCTGGGGCATGGTGGGGGATCTGTAGCAAGCTACAGTTTGCATTGCGGTCTTGCCCAGAGTTAGTTGCACTTGGATAATCTCAGATGCATTATGCTGAGCAACTAGCCTGGAGGTGTGGATATCCTTAATGAATATGGACACTCCTCCGCCTTTAGTGCTTCGGTCCAAGTTAGGTGGCCGAAAGGTGTGGTATGAATTATAGCCTGGTAATGCAGGGGTGCTATCTGGAGCCTTGAACCAGGTTTCTGTCACTGCACAGATGTCGATGTTCTCCATTTTAAGGAGTGCCTTGAGTGAGTGCATTTTGAGGTTTAGACGTCAAGCATTGAGTAGCATTACCCTCAGATTTTGCTTGCTTGTACCTGTTACAGTGGTGAATTTGTCATTTGAATCGTGCCTAAGAAAGGCACTATAGTGATGGCAAGAGCCTTAGCCAGTATCCAGAATCACAAGGGCGACAGGTGCAGGCCAACTCTGGCAAAGCATCATGGTTTGTTGATCATGTCATCCCAGGCAGGCAGATACTGGATCCCCTTAGAATGACACCAGAAGCTTAGCCAATTATTGAAGTCAATCATTTTGTCCTTGTACTGTGGTATCATTCTGGGTGATGGCAGGATGCTACTCAGGGCTAGGGTCATAACTGCCTGGGCTACAAGATCAGAAAGGCCCTCCATGTCTCTTTTCATGTAGTCCAGGGACGTACGTCTCAAGTCATTCACACCAACATGGACAATGACAGAGTCATATTTGTACTTGCTTTGGAGTGACCTGAGTGCATGTGTTATGTGGTGGATCCTGGCACCTGACAGGCAGCTGACAGTGACTTTCTCCTTGTTTAGCCTGGTGAGTGTAACATCAGTGTGCCTGACTATAGTGTCACATATGACTAGAGTTTTAGGTATGTTGTTATGCCTTATGGACTGTGGTTGAGTGGCACACTGAGTTTGTGGGCTATGTGTTATTTGGGTTGTGTTGGTGGGGGTGGAGGTTGCTTGCGTTTCTGCTTTGGAGGTCCCTGTTAGTTGGGTAGATTTTTTTTGAGAGCCTCCATGAATGTAGGTATGCGTTTTGTGTTTCTATGTGTGTGTTTTTGTGGTGTAGGTTTTGAGTGTGGTGTGGTGCAAGTGTTTACCTTCTCCTCTTGACTGTCTAGTCCAGTCTTGGGTGAAGAGAGCTTTGCTTCCAGTTTGGTTATATAAGTGCATCTCTCACAGGTTGTAGTGTTGGGTGGTAGGAGGAGAGGGTTGTCTGTGTACATGAGGCAATTGCTGCATTGCCCAAAGATTCCCAGATTCATCAGGTAGACAGGAGAAAACACCGGGAGCTAACCCTTAGACATGCCTGGATAGGTTCTTATTTATTAAGTACTAAAAACTGTTTTCCTCTAGACAATTGAGGAAAGTTGAGTGCTGTAGTAATCTGAAGCTTATTCAGTGCTTAAAATTAGTTCTGAACAAGTGCTGAGCTCAAAGAAACAGATTTGAGTGCTGAAACTAGAAAACTGGCTAGTTCTAAGAAACAAAATTAAGCTGGAAGGCCTCCCTCCAACACAGAAAGTCTTGGGGGCTCAGAAGCTTACAAACAGTCCTGGATACAGCAAATCTGTATCTGGACTAGACAACTTATAGGAAACGCAGGAAACAAGCTTAGAGATTTTTTTTTTTGAAAAGTGTAAAGGGGAAAGTAGTAGCAGAAGCTAACTGGGTTGGCCTTCTTAAATGTTCTCCCTGGAATAGGTAGAATGAGGTAATAACACTAGACTCAGAGGAGTGTCCCAGATCAAATTTACAGTAGGGGTGGGCAACTGCAAAGCCACCAAGTATAAAAACAAGATACCAAGAGGGAAGGAGGGTGGAAAACAAAAATCAGAACAAACAAACCCAACCAGATGCTTAACAATTGTAGAAAATTCTACTTAATACCTCACACACAGTGAGTAAAATAAAAGTGCTATAAATAACTCAGAAATAAGCAAAAAACAGGATGCTTAATGTTATATATCTCAGATTCGTTAGCTCAGAGCCCTTCCTCCAAATTCCTCCGATTAGCTCAGTGTGAAATGGCAGAAACAGTCACAAGTTAACTTCTAAGTAACAAAGCTGAAACCTAAAACAACTTTAAAAAAAGCTTGAAAGAACCAATGAGGTGCTTATTCCAAGGCGTAGTCCAGGCAACCCCAGTCAGCCAATGACCACAAACAGTTCACTCTCACTGAAATGCTATACTTGCCTTATGATGACCTGGGACATGTGTTCAGACACACAGCCTCTAATAACAAACAACTAGGCCCAAAACACAAGCCTGAGTATGGACAATGCTACACTACTTAGGTAGAAAAAAACTGCAGAAATGTTTAAACAGATAAAGGATCAAGGAGACTCTAGAAAATGCATTTAAATGCAAAAAAGTTATATGATACACTCCTAGCAGGAAATTAGAACAAACAAACCTAACCAGATGCTTAACAATTGTAGAAAATTCTACTTATTACCTCACACACAGTGAGTAAAATAAAAGTGTTATAAATAACTCAGAAATAAGCAAAAAACAGGATACTTAATGTTATATATCTCAGATTTGTTAGCTCAGAGCCCTTCCTCCGATTAGCTCAGGACTTCCTCTGATTAGTTCAGTGTATATATAGCAATATATATATAGGTTCAAAGGTTCATAGGTTAATACTAGACTATCTGCCCTAGGGCATTTATAAGCCTAGCCAGAGTATGTTTGGCTTTCGCCACCCATTTTAAATTAATTTTGCTATGCCCTTTTTTGAGGTTAGTATACTGTGCCTCTGTCTAACAGTGACACAGAAGTGATACCTGGGGTAAACCTACGATCTCCCATCCACTCATCAAGATTCCTCTTGAAGAGAGTCAATGAGGGACTCTGCCTAACCTGGACGGGAATTTTATTCCAGAGTGAAGGGAGCCTCTGGGTTATGAATCTGTCCCTTCAGCATGTCCTGTTTATTTCAGTGCTGAGGTTCAAATCTCTCGAGCATGTAGCTCGATGGGATTTGGATTTTTTGAGGTGCAGCATGTCCCTTAATTCCAGGTTGGAGATGGCTTTATACGTCAGGTACAGATCACCTCTGAGCAGGCGGTATGCCACTGAGTAGAGCCGGAGTTTCTTTAACCGGGCAGCATATGGCATCTGTTTGAGCCCTTTGATCCTCTTGGTGAGGTACTTTTAGGGTCTTTCCAGTTGTTGCAGATGTTTGGTAAGTTACATCCCAAAAGGGGCATTGTACTCGATTATGGGCCTGATGAGGGATGAGTAAAAAGGCACGATGACTTCCCCTAATCTAGATGTGAATCCCTTCATGATTAGATGGGCTATATAAAATGTTTTTTTAACCACTTTGGCCACGTGGTTGTCAAATGAGAGATTGCTATCAACTTGGATGCCCAGGTCCCTAATTACTTCTTCTGTACTTAATGGATTACCACCTATGTGGTAATTTGTGGGCACTTTGATTTTGCCAAAGGGGATGACTATACACTTTTTGGCGTTTAGCTTGAGGCCATGGCTCTGGCACCAGTTGTCTGTTTCTATGAGGCCCTTTTGGAGGATGCTTGTGTCAGCTGGAGAGTCAATTATGGTGCCCAGTTTGCAGTCATCTGCGAACTTGGTCAGCCACAGTCCTTCCATGTTGGCCTGTACCTCCGAGAAATATATACTGAACAAGAGAGGTCTCAGGACTGAGCCTTGTGGGACGCCACTTGTAACTGGTTTGGAATCTGACATGGCTTCAGCAATTCTAACCATGTGGGTTCTGTCCTTGAGCAAGTTTGCAACCCATCTAGTGACATAGGTGTTTATATTTAAGCTGGTGAGCTTATCTATAATGCCCAAGTGGGGTATTGTATGGAAGGCTTTTGCTAGGTCCAGGTAGGCTGTGTTGACCACCTTCCCTTCGTCAATGACCTTGGTGACTGTTTCAAAGAAGTCGACCAATTTTAAGAGGCAGGATCTGCCCTTAACAAAGCCGAACTGGGTATGGTCCAGTGTCTGTAGGTCCCCAATATCTTTATTTATGAGGTCCATGATGATCCTTTCCATAACTTTGCAGACCAAGCTAGTCAGGCTTATGGGACGATAGTTTCCAGGGTTCATTGAGGCACCACCTTTGTGGAAAGGGACCACTGTTGCTGTACTCCACTTTTTGGGTACATATCCTGTAGTAAGGCTGAGATTGAACAGTAGTTTTATGTTTGGGTTTAGCTCTTCTTGGAGTTCATGTAGGATGCAGCCTGGGACACTGTCTGGTCCCATTGATGCTGTGTTTTTGCTTTGGAGAGGGCGGCTCTTACCTGAGCATCTGAGATGTCAGGGGGGCAGCACTCTGCTGGGATAGATATTTGCCCTTTTGGTGGGGAGTGGGGGGAGAAGTTTGCTCTGAACCTGTCAGCTAGGATGTTGGCAATGTCTGTGGGTTCGGTGTATTTTTTGTCATTTTGGACTAATTCTGAGCATATCTAGGAATTCCCACCCAGGTTCCTAACATAACTAAAGAAAGCCTTGTGATTATCTTTAGTGTCCTGTGCAATTTTTTTTTTTAAGCTGGCCTTAGACGATTTTATGAGTGCCCGTAGTTTTTTGCTAATACTGATCAGAGATGCCTTCCCTTTTTGGGATTTTGCTCTATCATGTAGTAGCTTCCTCCTTCTATTGTATAGTTTGTTTATGGCTGGGGTCCACCAGACAGGACGTCTGCTTTGGAGGATTATGTCTTGATTTTATTTGGGATTGCATGATCCATGCATTCCTGAAGGTGTTCATAGAATGCATTTATAAAGGATTCTGTGGTCTGGGCCATATTTTCCACAGGCCCGGGGGCTTTGAAGGATTCCACCTCAGTTTTGAGGAGTTTGAAATTTGCTTTAGAGAAGTTTTTCACTGTGGTTTTCTGGGCAGGGGGTGGGGTCGGGATGTGAATATCCAGCGAGATTAGTTTATGGTCTGATCTTACCAGTGAGGGATACAATTCTGGTCTGGAGCATAGTGTCCCCATGTTGGTGATGATCAGGTCCAGTATGTTTTCCCCTCTTGTGGGAGTGGTAACAAGTTATTCCATAGCATATGAGTTTATGAATTCTAGGAACCCTTGGGCTAGGGTGTTGGAGCTAGAGTAATGCTCCCAGTCTATGTTTGGGTAGTTGAAGTCGCCCAATATAATGGTGTTTGGAGAGACCTTCATATTTTCCAGTGTTCTCAGGAAGGCCGAGTGGGGTTCCTGGGTTTGGGAAGGTTGTCTGTAGCGGGCTATAAACTGGAAGGCAGTTTTATCTACTGCTAGTTGCACATGGATAGTCTCTGATGCTTCGTGCTGTGCCACCAACCTGGAGGTGTGGGTATCTTTGATAAATATTGATACTCCCCCTCCTTTTGTGGTTCGGTCCAAGTTTTGGGTCTGAAAAGCATGGTATGATTTATAACCTGGTAGTGCTGGGGTGCTCTCGGGAGCCCTGAACCAGGTTTCTGTTACTGCACAGATATCGATGTTCTCCATGCTAAGGAGAGTTTTGAGTGCATGCATCTTGAGGTTTAGACTTCTGGCGTTGAGTAGCATTACTCTTAGTTTCTTATCCCTTGTGATACCTATGGAGGTGGGTTTGTCTTTTGAGCCTTGCCTAAAAAAGGCACTATGGGGGTAGCAAGAGCCTTTGCCAATATCTGAAAGCACAGGGGTGACAGGTGCAAGCCGTCCCTAGCAAAGCATCGTGGCTTGTCAAGCATATCAACCCAGGCTGACAGGCATTGGATCCCCTTTGAATGACACCAATACTTAAGCCAATTGTTGAAATTGATCATCTTGTCTTCATATTGTGGCACCATTCTTGGTGAGGGTAAGATGCTACTCAAGGTCAGGGTCATACCAGCTTGGGCTACATGCTCAGAGAGCTCCTCTATGTCTCTTTTCATGTAGTCCAGAGAAGTACGTCTCAGGTCATTCACACCAGCATGGACAATGACTGAGTCATATTTGTACTTGCTTTGGAGTGACCTGAGTGCTTGTGTTATGTGGGGGATCCTAGTGCCCGACAGGCTGCTCACCGTGACCTTCTCCTTGTTCAGCCTGGTGAGCAGGACATCAGTGTGCCTGACGATAGAGTCACCTATTACAAGTGTATCAGGTGTGTTGTTTAGCCTTAAGGGCTGTGACTGTTCGGTACACTGGCTTTGTGAGCTATGTGTTGCACGTGTTTTGTTTTGGGGTAGCGGTTGCTTGGGTGTCTGCTTTGGAGGTCTCTGCTGCTTAGGCAGCTCTTTATTTAGAGCCTCCGAGTATGTTTTTGTGTGATTATGTGTTTGGCTACGCGACATACTGAAAACCAACTGTAGACCAACAAACCAGGAAAACAGAAAGGCAAACCTACTATCCCCAGTCCGGACAAGTACACGCAGTAAATACTGTGACTGGTGCACAAAAGTCAGCAAGTGAAAAATATAAGTCCAGGAATCCGTATGACCAACTAAACGTTTTTAACGCTTTATTGAATAATGGTGCACCAAGTCACCGCTTCATCAGAAAAATCAAACAAGCCAATGTTTACCGCCATAAGGATATTTAACCAACGTAGGCAATTAAATTAAAACAGTTTTAAAACCATAACACTAAACAAGCAGTTAGTGAAAACAAAAATAGAAGCAACCAAGGAATACGTGAAACAAGTGATTCAACAGTTACGTGAAATTACCAAATACACTTATTAGTGCATAAAGTAATACATATTTAAAGTTGACATTGGATAACTAACTAGTTTTCATATAAATATTAAGTTAATTAGTTAATAATTTCTTCACAAAAGTTAAGAATACTTAAAGTTCTTAAAATTGTGGCGAGTATAAATATTGAAGAACAAAAATATTAAAAAATTTTAAAAAATATAGCACAGATACCAAGCCATCAAAATATCAATTGTTATACAAGCAAATTCGCCTCATATACGATATTACAAAGAAAGTCAAACCTGTCATGAAAAATTTTGTAAATACATGGTGCTTTCATAGAGGAATGTAATAAATTAAAAGGTATGTTTTTGAGTAGAGAGTATCCTATTAATTTATTTTTAGATCTTCTGGAAGAGATAAACTGTAAGCGTTCTAATGGTTGGTACCCCCCGCTACTTAGTAGGCTTGTTATACGCGAAGAAGAAACACCACTCTGTTTAGACGATAGTGTTTCTTCTGCTTCTTCAGCAAACCATCCTAGTGATCATAATTTGACCTCAACCTACATCATTAGTTTTATTTCTACATATAGTAGTGACTTGGCTGCCATTCAACATATTTTAGAAAAAAATTGGCATTTTATTATGAATAATGAGTCATTATATGAAAAATTAGGCTCTTCTCCAAGATTCGTTTACAAACGAGGGTATAATTTAAAAGCAATTCTTGAAAATAATAATAGGATAGATACTACTACTAGGTCTAAAGGTTCTTTTACGTGCACGACATGTAAATATTGTCAACACGTTAAAATCAGCAATTTTTTTGTGGTAAGAAACAGGAAATACTACATCAACCTAAGGCTTAACTGCAACTCAAAATCTATTGTGTATCTTGCCCTATGTAATTTTACGTGGGAAAAACAGACAGAAGATTTCGGGATAGGATTTACGAGCATTTGTATGCTATTAGAACTAAAAATGAAGGTAACGCATTAGCAAGACACTGTCTTAAACACACAGGACACATGTTTTGTTTTTTGGCCATTGATCAAATTCTGTTGACTATTAGAGGTGGTCCAGTTAACCTTCTCCTTGAGACACGTGAATTAGAATGGCAGTTACTTTTGAATTCTTTTAGTATCCCAGGTCTTAATGAATACTGTAACATCACCTGTTTTCTTAAATTGAAGAGTTACTTGAGATAACATTACTTTCTCAACTTCTTTGAAATAATTTCTCTGTTAAAAGGTTTCATATGACCTTGGTAGTTCTTTGACACCCTCTAAGTATTTTATTTGAAACACTTTCTATTTTTTCTCATACATAGTTTCTAATTAAGCTCCACTAATTTGTATAAATATATTCATCTTTATATATATATATACATCATAAAATTTTTTTACACATATACATCTAAATTATATTATTTTTTTACACATATACATCTAAATTATATTGTTTTAATAAGGTTGAAATATATGTGGTTGTTATTATTTTTCATATAAAATTTTTTCATATGTATTTTTTACATTATTCTTTTACATATATTTCTTTAAAGCATGGTTTCTAATTTTAGCTTGTTAACTGCAATATAAAATTTGCAACCACTTTTAAGTGGTTACCTTTAGGTACTAACAGTAGTTATTTAGATGTTAGACTATGAAATTACGTTGTATTAGGAACCTTTTTATTTAGTTTTTAATTGGCTTTATATTTATAGCCATTATTTACTTGTTAGTTCTCCCACTGACATTTTTATGTTGGTTAGTATGTAGGTTATTATTGTGCTTCAAAGTTTCTTAGTTTATTTATTTCCCTGCCATGTATTTACAAAATTTTTCATGACAGGTTTGACTTTCTTTGTAATATCGTATATGAGGTGAATTTGCTTGTATAACAATTGATATTTTGATGGCTTGGTATCTGTGCTATATTTTTTAAATTTTTTTAATATTTTTGTTCTTCAATATTTATACTCGTCACAATTTTAAGAACTTTAAGTATTCTTAACTTTTGTGAAGAAATTATTAACTAATTAACTTAATATTTATATGAAAACTAGTTAGTTATCCAATGTCATCTTTAAATATGTATTACTTTATACACTAATAAGTGTATTTGGTAATTTCACGTAACTGTTGAATCACTTGTTTCACGTATTCCTTGGTTGCTTCTATTTTTGTTTTCACTAACTGCTTGTTTAGTGTTATGGTAATAAGGGCTTCGGCTCTTTTAAAACTGTTTTAATTTAATTGCCACGTAATGTACGTTGGTTAAATATCCTTATGGTGGTAAACATTGGCTTGTTTGATTTTTTCTGATGAAGCGGTGACTTGGTGCACCGCGAAAACATGTATTATTCAATAAAGCGTTAAAAACTTTTAGTTGGTCATACGGATTCCTGGACTTATATTTTTCACTTGCTGACTTTTGTGCACCAGTCGCAGTATTTACTGCGTGTACTTGTCCGGACTGGGGATAGTAGGTTTGCCTTTCTGTTTTCCTGATTATGTGTTTGGTTTGCTGTCGTGGTAGGTCTACGTGAGACTGGAATTGTAGTGAGTGTGGTTTCCTTCTCTTCCTGACTAGTTATGCCAGTACTGAGTTGAGAGAGTTTAGCCTCCAGTTTGGCTATATGGTTGCATCTCTCACATGTGTTGGAATTTGTTGGGAGGAGGAGAGGGTTGTCTGTGTACATGAGGCAGTTGTAACATTGCCTCAAGATTCCCAGATTCACCAGCTGTACCGGAGGGGAGATTGACAACTGACCTTTGGACATGCTAGAATAGTATTGGGAATTCCTTTATAATTGAAAATAAGGGCCAATGGGGAACAAGGTACTCAAGGGGAGTTTGTGAGGGTGTAGTGCTTAAAATTTTTCAGTGCTGACGTCTATAATTGCTTTAGTGAGCAAGTGCCAGTTAACTTAAGTGCAATGTGTTACAGGTAACTTAAATGCAAAAACCACAAACAGTAACTTTCTTTCAAGTGAAACAAAGAAATAAGTACAGTAAGCAATGCAGATATCACTAGGGATCCACTGAAGCGCTGAAAAGCCGCATTTTAGGTGGAATTAGCTTTCCGGGGAAATAACAAGCAAACAAACAACAAGCATACAAACAAAGCTAGATTCAGCAGGCCTGGATCTAGTCTATGCTACAACAAACAAGGTGTACCAATTTCAGTAAGAAACAGTTCAAATATGCAGGCACTATAAACCTTTGACCAGAAATTCCCAGCTCAGAAGGGCAGAGTCCAGCATCTCCTCCCACAAGAGTGCAGACCACAAACCTTCTTAATGTAAAATAACTGGCCTGAAGCCCAAGTGCTTAAAGCAGAACTAATACACTTTTAGAATAACAGACACTGAGCTCTCAATCAGCAGTTCCCAACTTAGAAGGTTGTAAGCTACCTGTCCTGCCACCACAGTGCATGCCACAAACCTTCCTAATGTAAAACAACTGGTCTGAAGCCCAAGTGCTTAATCCAAAACACTTAGAATGATAGCTACACTTTAATCAAGTTACTACCAAGCAGTAATAAATACAATCAAATACTTTAAAGAATGCCTGGATTAGTGCTCAAGTTATACAAACAAAGCTAGATTCAGCAGGCCTGGATCTAGTCTATGCTACAGCAAACAAGGCGTACCAATTTCAGTAAGAAGCAGTTCAGATATGCATGCACTATAAGCCTTTAACCAGCAATTCCCAGCTCAGAAGGGCAGAGTCCAGCCTCTCCTCCCACAAGAGTGCAGACCTTGAACCCTCTTAATGTAAAATAACTGGCCTGAAAGCCCAAGTGCTTAAACCAGAATTAATACACTTTTAGAATAACAGACATTGAGCCCTCAATTAGCAGTTCCCAACATAGAAGGATGTAAGCTACCTGTTCTGCCACCACAGTGCAGACCACAAACCCTCCCAACGTAAAACAACTGATCTGAAGCCCAAGTGTTTAAACTAAAAGGCTTAGAATGAGTTACACCAAGCAGTAATAAATACAAGTGAGTACTCTTAAGATGACGCAAAAGCAAAATAAAGTAGGAAGAAGCACAAATACAGTAAAAGCAGATCATTTTTTTTTTCAGAAAAGTAGCAAAAGCAGTAGTAGAAACATGTCACATGCAGTGCAAGCTGGCACATTTGAGTATGTAGCAATATTAGTCCACACACAGTTTGAAAAAAATGTAATTAAATTAAAAAGGACTCAAAGCAAGTGCAGAAAAGGTTTATTAGGTACATTGCGGTAAAGAGATGGGACTGAGGGAGTGTCCTAGATCAAATCTACAGTGGGGCGGGCACTGCAAAAGCCACCAAATTTAAACTACAACCAAGAACAATGGGGGGGGGGACAGTTTCAACACAGATGTGAGGAGTGTGCAAATTAAAGCCAAAAAAATATATACTGATCTCTATATATTTGCAGAGCCCAGTAAGACAACAGATATCTAAGCAACAATTTAGCTCTTTAATACAGAATAATACAGAAAAATATACTCAGCTCTATATATTTGCAGATAGTCTTGTAAGGCTGTCTCTCAAACTAAGGTTCCAGTTTGAATGCAGATTATTAATTAACAGGGCACACACACCAGTTATAAAGCCAATTATATCATATATATATATATATATATATATATATATATATATATATATATATATATATATACATATAAGAATGCTATGGATATATAATTCCCCCTTATGTTAAATAACTGTTGTGCATAATATGTATGTAAAAACATTGCAACCTCCTATGGCTCAGATGGTGTAGAGGTATGTTGCTGTGATTGTAGCACGCACAGTCCTGGTTCCAGACTTGGAAGTGATGACTTTTTTATTAATGTTAAATTTCCAGAATGAATGATATGTTTGTAAAAGCATTATGGATTTCCACCACTCAGATGGTGTAGTGGTATGCTGCTGTGATTGTAGTGCGCAGCATCCTGGGTTCTAAACTTAGTAGAGATGATTATTTTCTTGCCGGGCAGAACAAGGGTTGTTGGAGACAGAGTAATTAAGGTGCTTTTAAGCAGTTGTAAGTGAGTTTGCATGGTTTTTGTGCAGAGCTAAGTGATGCTAACAGATGGTTAAGCCCTGTTAGCTTTGCTTAGCACAGCTTACTCCCACTTACACCCGTGCTAATTTTCATTAAAGAAAAGAAAAAGGGGTGATATCAAGGTGCTGAAATGGGGGCAAGCAGGAGATAAAACATTAGGAAAAGCAGCTAGGAATGTGCAGGATGGGTATAGGGAAGGATGATAGCTCTACATTTCTTCTGCAGCAACAGCTGTGAATAATGTGGAAAATTTGGAATTTACAGCCTCACATCCCACAGGGAGGGGGTGTTGGTGACAGACATTTGCAGAATAATCTGTGGGTTGATTGATTAGTTTCACTGTACATGGGGGTGAAATGTTGAGCTATGTATGGGGCAATGTTTTTTTTTTTTGTGCTGGACAGATGCCCTTTTATTTTTTTAGTGTGAGAGTGGAATGTTGGGGAAGTGCCGCAGGTATGTTTGGGGAGGTAGGTTGAGTAGGATAGGTTGCATTTGCAGACAGACAAGGCAGACAAAACAGCAGATAGGGGCAGTATATGACACATGAGGGGGTAAACAGCTTTGATAGGGAATCCAAAGCCCATGAGCCCCAAATGGATACAGTGGGATTGAGGTTCCCTCCCATGGGGAGTCACTACTGTTCCTTCATGTCCCCGAAAGTGGCTGTGCTACGGGATGGACAGGAGTAGTGGCCTGCCCCTCGAGGTGTGCATGGAGGCCTTTAATCTGGTGCAGCTGTCACCCAACTCTCTTTGGATGGTGCTGCACACCAAACCCCAAAACTGTCTGTGGTTGACAGGCTCCTGTCCTCGCTCACTCCTGGGGGGGGGTGGATCCTGTCCCCTGAGGTGGTTACACCCAAAGGTGGTGCAGGACAAATGGACAATGAAGTCCAGGGTTGGGTCCAGATGTGCTGGGCCCCAGTGCCATGGCCAGATGAGGAGGGACAGGTGGATCCATCGGGATTGCCTTCCCAAACGTGCTATGGTGTTGAGGTTTTACAGAATATGTTGGTTAGTCATGCACAACACAGTTCAAGATTAGTTATAACAGTATGTTCCCATAGAACATATTTGAAACACTTGCACATAAAACAGAACATATGCATAAATGGAACAACAGTATGCATCATAATACCATGCCAGTAACATTGACAAAAACAGGCCACCAACAATGGTATTTCAACAAAATATGTTAACATGCAACTAAATATATGAACAATAATAGAACACAACTCCCAACATTAGGTTCGCATAGCAACATACCCGTAGTATATGAATAATAATTATTGATGCAGATCAGAGGTGGGTGGAGAGACAAAACATCCATTAACAACCGTTTATGCTTTTATTTTCCACAACAGTACTGCTCAATACTCTATGGATCTGCCCTCACTTTACATCTACCTATGGCCCATAGTTTTGTAGCACAAACATACCTATTAAACTGTCTGCCTGGAATGGTATGGGGCAAACTGTGACAACTCTGGGTACATGACTAGAGGGGACTCATACATGTCAGGGTTACATATCTGACACAAGAGGGGTACCCTGAACTGCTGTTATGTGAGGGTACTACTGGCATACTTCAACTGGTTTCCTGTCTGTGTCCAGGGTTATTGGCAGCTTTGACCACTATCCATGACAGCATGACAATGGAGAGACATGTATTGGGAAGAGTGCATGTTGTATGTACCTATCCTGCTGTCAATTGCAGGCATGTGGTGGACAGTTGAACAGCTGTACACAGTTTATTAGTATATCCTTCATACAGCTGATTACCAGCATTGCCTTACCTGTAAAACCTGTGGAGAAAATATCTATTAACACTACCTGACTGTTTTTATATTTATTCCTGATTCCTTGTGTGTGTGTGTGTAGATATGCACACATCTTAGTACTACTCCCTGGATTTGAACCATGTCTGGGTGTGCAAAATTAACAACTAAGCTACTTTCCATCACACTGAGCTATCGGGGCACTGCTGTTTTTTGTTTCACTGGTTTTTGCTTAATAGTCTCTTGGTTAGACAGTCTGAACTTGTAATCCTGTGATGCATGCGTGCCGGATAGTGTATTGTGCATTAATCCTTTGGATTACTACAATCTGGAAAGCAAAGGTTAATACAAGTCAATGCTGCATGGAACACACTTCGATACCTTACCCATTGCTATTCAGTGTTCAAAGCTAAGTGCAGTATATATTTCACATATCATTTATATCTTGTTTTACAGCTCCACCATCTACAATTTTTCTTAATAGCTGGGTCACAGAACAACCTCGGTTAATGTTTGCTTTTACACAGACCTCTCAACCATACCTAATCCCTCAACATTTACCAGTTTTAAGGGCAAAATAATGGAGTGCCACGAATTCCAGAGTGGCCCCTTTAATTCACATTTTTTTTAGATTATTTTATTTATTTATTTATTTTTTGTATTGCCACTTTAAATTTATGGATGACGTCACCATGCACTACCAGCCTACAGGGGCATGCTTGATGACATCAGCTACTGCCTGTTGGAATGGGTCAGATTTATTTTAAACTATTTGGTGGGAATCGAACAGCAACAGTGGCAGTTTTCAGGAGTCCAAAAACATTTCCCAGCAAGCTGTATTCTATCTGCATGTATATTATCTGTTGTTCTGCAAGTTCGGGTCCAAAGAGGTGCTTTATCTGCTGTAAGGAGGTCCGTTCAACTGCTGTATAACTGTGTGTGCTGTATTCTATCTGCTTTGCAGAACTGACCATTCAAACTTTTATCTGTTCAACAAAGGGGTGTGGGCGTCCATCCAAACTTTTACCTGCTGTAATAATTGTGCTGCCTGCAAGTTGTTTTGCTAATAAGTCCATTCAAACTTTTATCTGCTGACTGCTGTGAAGACAGTGCAACTTATTTTTGTTACCTAGCCTGCTTAGCTAACAAAGAATTTTTGAGCATTATTTAGTTTGCTTAACTAAGGGGAAGGGGAATTTACGAGTGTAAGGCTAAGCTGTACTCTTGCTGTCTGCAAGTTGTTTTGCTAATAAGTCCATTCAGACTTTTATCTGCTGCTGACTGCTGTAAAGACAATGCAACTTATTTTTGTTATCTAGTTTGCTTAACTAGGAATTTACGAGTGTTATCTAGTTTGCTTAACTAAGGGGAATTTACGAGTGTTATCTAGTTTGCTTAACTAAGGGGAAGGGTAATTTACGAATGTAGGCTCTACTCTTTACTTTGCAAATTGACATCTGTTCTGCAACTTAGTTTTGTTATCTAGTTTGCTTAGCTAACAAAAAATTTATGAGTGTTATTTAGTTTGCTTAACTAAGGGGAAGGGGAATTTATGAGTGTAAAGCTAAGCTGTACTCTATACTTTGTAGATTAAAGTCTTTTGGAACTTACGAGTGTTATGACTGCCAGTTCTCACTATACACCACTGTACATTAAAATATCTATATAAATATTAAAGAACTATAGCCTTATCAGCCAGTATGGAAGTCAATCCCAGATACCAAGCCAAGGAGGTGGGATTTATTCATTATCTGACTTCATAATTGCTGGAACCATGCAGACTGGACAGGATTTGGCTGCTGATTGGGAATTTTGAATGCCAATCTAAGATGTCAGGTTGGACTTATTTAGCTACAGCAAGTCGTGCTGTTCTGTGAAGGTTTTGTGCTCTGGCAAATGAAGAGTAGGAAAATCAAATCATGTGTTAAATTATGCACTTAATGTCCTGCTGCTTGCTTTTCTTGAGAAGGAACATTAGAAAGCAAAACACCCGAACCACATTTGGCAAGTGGTGACAGACTTAATTTCCACTTATGCATTGCATTAACCCAGTACCCATGCATCATTATGAAAAGCTCAGTGCTGTATTGCTTAAATTGCAGAATGCAATATTATAATTTTAATAATAACATAATTAACTGCAATAACAGCACTGATGTGGCAAAATGTAGTGGATGATCATGAGTACATCACCTTTATTGACTTTAGGAAGTATTTTTTTATTTTTATTTTTCCCTTAAAATGAAGTAGAGCTGAGTCTGATGTTTTTGTTCTGTTATGAGAAAAGAAAGTAACTGTATGTGTTTTGTTATGTAACTATAGCATTATAACGTAAAACAACATAAATTATAAATTGCATAGGAATACTGACTTTCTGTAACATCTTCTGCTTTAGTTTAGAATGATTAAGGAGATGATTTTTTTGTTTTAAAAAGTGCCCAATTCTGATTTAATAAAACATGATAGTACTAGTATTAATATTGTACACATGAGGTATGAATTTCATAAGCCAAAAATGCTGACAGTTAATGTTATCTCATTTGCTGGGCCAAAGTCCATTAAGTAAGGGGAAGGGGAATTTACTAGTGTAAGCTGTACTCTTTACTTTGGAAATTATGAGGGGGTTGCTTAACTAAGGGGAATCTACGAGTGAAAGGCTAAGCTGTACTCTACTGTGCAGATTAAAGTCCATGCAACTCATTTTGTTGATGCTTGGTGGGATTTACAAATACAACTTATTTTCCCGATGCTTAGTGAGATTTACGTGTGTTATCTTGTTTGCTGGGTCAAACCCAAAGCTTGTTCAACTGTGATAAGCTGTGCTTAGTGGAATATATGACTGTATAAAGTCCTTTGCGCAACTCATTTTGCTGATGCTTAGTGGGATTTATGAGTACAACTTATTTTATTTTGCTGATGCTTACTGGGATCTTGCTGATGCTTGCTGGAATTTACATTTGTTTGGCCAAAACATGACTGTAAGGTGTGTGTGTGTGTGTGTGTGTGTGTGTGTGTGTGTGTGTGTGTGTGTGTGTGTGTGTGTGTGTGTGTGTGTGTGTGTGTGTGTGTGTGTGTGTGTGTGTGTGTGTGTGTGTGTGTGTGTGTGTATGTGTGTGTGTGTGTGTCTTTATCCACCACTGGGGAGATGTATTTTCTTTGGATGTGGTGTGGGTTTCAATGCTGTTTCAATGAATGTGAGTTTCAAGGGCAGAGAAGTTTTAATGCCAAGTCTAGTTTCATTGTGAGACAGTATTGCTTTGTTTAGCAGATGTCTGTTAGTGTTTGTGCATTGTTGTGCTGCAAAATGCAAAAATAAAATCCAAATAATCATTGTAGAAGTAAAGCAGTATGCACACATTAGTGTTTATGGTAAAAGGGCGAAATAATCAGGTAATGGGACATTGGAATGGCTGCAGAGGGACTCTGGTGCCATACTTTGGTTGTCTGTTCTTCAGTTTGCAATTGAAAGTTGGCATCCCACAATTCTGCTGGAGTTGGTAGGGTTATATAATTATGTATGCAAATTAGATGTTAATCAGCATGCAGATTTGTACCTATTTTTCATGGGCCTTGTCCAGATTTTTGATGTTTCCAGGTTGAGAGGTATGTTTCAGAGCTATATTTGCTGTGACGAACCTGTATACAATCTATATGTCCACAACAACATACCAGCGTAAACACAGCAGTTTTTGATAGGGATCTTTATTACACATCAATATTATTTGGACAATCTTTTTTATTTATTCAGTTAACACAGTAACAGGATAACTACTAGCAGTAAACAATGTACACCTTCTTAGCTATTTTTACAATATGCTGCAAAATAAATTTGTACTCACCATCCTGTCAGTGCAGGTTCATCATCTGTCATCATGGGCTTCGACATTACTAGCCCTCTCTGCTGCAGCTGTAGGGGAGAAAAACAAACATTATGCATACCTGTCCATTACATTCTCAGGCTAGTACTTGTTACAAATTACTTGACAGTAATACTTAGTGACTACTGGAGCATTCTGTGCCCATACATCTTGGATCCACTGGGCCAAGAGCACCCCTTTCCTCTGCTTTAGGTTGGCATAGTGGTGCTGTACCTGCTCACCAGTCTGGGGGATGCCAGTAGCACTGGTGAGACCATGTGCGGGACAGTCCCAGGCCTCTTTTTTGTATTGTGAGTCCTGGTGCTGGCCCTGTAGCAGTCTCTCATCATGGCTTTCTACAAGGAGTCCAGCCATGACCCTGGACTCCTGAATGCTCTAGTGCTGCACCCAAAAGCACGCTCCTTCACCTATGCCAGCCGTAGTACCTGCACAGATGAACTATAACAGATTCTGGCTTCATCCCCACATACACCATTTAAATAAGGTGATATTTCCTCCCTTTGCTGTCATTGGACCATTTTGAAGATGTTAAGTTCTGCTAAGCAGTGCGCAAATCCAGTAACCTGAGTTGAACAGTGCTTAAAAGTGTGTATGCTGAGCACTGCTTAACAGTGCAAAAATCTGCTTAGCTGAGCTACTTGCTGCTTAGCATTCACATCTAAGCAATGCTTAAACCTGCTAAGCATCGCTGAGCATTGCTAACCATTGCTCACTTTTAATTTTTAGAAATATCAGAATAATTACTTCACACTGCGGTGATGGTGCTGCGGTAGCGTTGTCGCCTCATAGCAAGACGCTGTCCCGTTCAATTCTCAGCTAGAGTGTCTTCTGTGGGGAGGCATACGTGAATGGGGTGTGCCTTCATTGAAGGTTGTGCATCAGGGCTGGTAACCCGGTACGTAATAATCCACTACCAATCATTAGCAGACCTGAGTTCTGCTGTGGCGACCCCTAACCGGGAAAAGCCGAAAGACACAATTAGAATAATGACGTCATTTAGTAAGTGTATATCATTTACTTTACATGACATCCCTCTATGTGTTTTCATTACATTAGCAAGGGGACTGACTATACTGTATGGGACACTTGTGTATACATGGGTGGTTTTACTGTTATATGCACTTACACTTCCATTTTACACCAGCTACAAAACCATGGTTGACAAAAATCAATTACTACATAATTTAAGATGAAAATAATAATTTTAACACTGCTTTCCCATGTAAAAATAAATTGCCTGTTTTGGTACTTGTACTGTGAACACCTGCATGTAAAGTCAGTACTCTAACCACTACACTACCTCAATTTGGGGATTTTAACTGTATATTTTTATTTATCTCCTATAGGATGTTTAGGCAATGCTGACCAGCGGGCCATAACATGCACACCCATTCAACTATGCTTAAACATTCCTTAGTATGGAAAAAAATATGATATTAGTTCTGGCCTTCTACAGCTTTCTTGATCTAGGAGGTTGACAGGTATATAAGGCAGGCATCTGGGCATTCTGCAGAAACCTTTACAGCTGATGGCTATGGTTATATGGCAATTTTACAATGCAGGGTGTGTGTGTGACAGAACCTGTCACACACACCCTGCATTTCCTTACTGATCTACAAATTATTTCAGTGTCTGCAGACACTGACGTAGCTATCTAATTAGCAGTCTTTGTCTGAGGACACTTACAGCAGTTGCAAAATGCTGTATGGTACTTTCACAATGCAGGGTGTGTGTGACAGAACCTGTCACACACACAGCCTGCATTTCCTTACTGATCTACTAGCTATTTCAGTGTCTGCGGACACTGACATAGGTATTTTATAGCTGTCAGTGTCCGCAGACACTGACAGCACTTGCAAAGTGCCGTGCAGCACTTTCACAATGCAGGGGGTGTGACAGAACTTGTCACACAGCCCCTGCATTGCCTTACTGATTTACTAGCTATTTCAGTGTCCACAGACACTGACATAGCTATTTTATTAGCTGTCAGTGTCTGAGGACACTGACAGCACCTGCAATGGGCTGCACAGCACTTTACAATACAGCGGGGGTGTGATAGGTTCTGTCACACACCCCATGCATTGTTGTTTTTCTCCCCTAGCTATTTCAGTGTCCGTGGACACTAAAATACTCATTTTTATTTAATTTCAGTTTCTGTAGACACTGAAATACTGTTTGAAAGTGCCTTATGACATTTTCTGAATGCAGGGGGTGTTCAATGTCTGTGCATTGTCTAAGCATTCCTCTTGCACTCGTTCAGTATTCATGTCCATTTAGCCTTAACCGCAGAGCACTTTCGTGAATATGCATGGCTCGCTGCTGCTAAAGCTAAGGCTACAAGGACACGAACCACTCCGTAAAAGAATAGCACTATTCCTGCACAGAGTTTATTGAATCCCAGTGTTTATATTTTGACTGCTGTTTGTTTGGAATACTTCTATTTATGCTAGTGATTGATTTGTTGTGTGTAATCTGTTTCTTTCCAGACTGAGGAGTTGTCTGTTGTATCAGTGTTTGCACAGCTGTTTGTAGTTAGTGTGACATGCCTTTCAATTTAATGTTGGTATTGCATGTGCTTACAGCGTGTTGGGTGTTTTTGTTCAGAAAAGTCATAGCCTGGGTTTACTGACACGTATGCAGATAGACATTTGTTTACAGTAGTTCATAATCAGCAAACCTTGTAGTTCAGCATTGGTATTGCATATGCTTACAACATCTTGGGTGTTTTTGTTAAAAGAACTGTTTCTTACTGACATTGGTGCACCTTGTTTGCTGTAGCATAGACTAGATCCAGGCCTGCTGAATCTCGCTTTGTTTGTATGCTTGTTGTTTGTTTGCTTGTTATTTCCCTGAAACACTAATTCCACCTAAAACACGGCTTTTCAGTGTTTCTCTGGATCCCTAGTGATATCTGCATTGCTTTCTGTACTTATTTCCTTGTTTCACTTGAAAAAAGTTACTATTTGTTGTTCTTGCATTTAAGTTATCTGTAACACAGTCACATCTCACAGGCTACACACTGAAGTGTACTAGCCTCCTTTGTGTATTTAAAGTAATTTAAGCTCTGCATTTCTGTTTCTAAAAAAAAAAAAACACAAAAAAATTCCTTGTTTTCCCACCTTTCTGAACTAGTCTAGTCCAGTTTTCAGGCTTTGCTGAATCCAGGACTGAGGTAAAGGTTCCTGTGTTGCCCATATCATACTTGGATAGGTGGCTTCCTTGTTCACTGTGAGAGAGGGAACTCTGGGCAGCCTTTCTGTCCCTGTAGGAGTGGTCCCAGCCCAGCAACTTGTAGATCATTGGCCATTTTGGGCTAATTTCTAGCCTTTTTGATCTCCCTGGTATAAAAACCACTTAGCATGGTTTTGCGCTTGTATACAGCTCAGCAGGCTCCACGTGGTGCCCTGCAGGTCCTACAAGCAGCCTAGAGACAAAAGAGAGTGTTTGGATGATTAAGTATTGGTTTTGCTTGTTGTTTCCCTAAAACGCTAATTCCACCTAAAACACATCTTTTGAGCACTTCTGTGGATCCCTAGTGATATCTGCATTGCTTACTGTACTTATTTCTTTGTTGCACTTGAAAAAAAGTTACTGTTTGCTGTTTTTGCATTTAAGTTACCTGTAACACAGTCACAGGCTACACACTCAAGTGCACTAGCCTCCTCTGTGTATTTAAAGTAATTTAAGCTCTGCATTTCTGTTGTTTCTGAAAAAAAAAACACAAAAAAAATCCTTGTTTTCCCACCTTTCTGAACTAGTCTAGTCCAGTTTTCAGGCTTTGCTGAATCCAGGACTGTGGTAAAGGTTCCTGTGTTGCCCATATCATACTTGGATAATTAGGTGGCTTCCTTGTTCACTGTGAGAGAGGGAACTCTGAGCAGCCTATCTGTCCCTGTAGGAGTGGTCCCAGCCCAGCAACTTGTAGCTCATTGGCCATTTTGGGCTAATTTCTATCCTTTTTGATCTCCCTGGTATAAAAACCACTTAGTGTGGTTATACGCGTGTTTGCACACCACGCAGCGCTGCTTAGCTGCGGTTAAACAATTCCAGGCTCCACGAAGTCTGCACTTCAGTTTTTCCCTTGAAACTTGAAACACTTCAACCCAGCACTAGAAACAAGGCAATTTAAGACCACACTTACTAAAACTCACTAAAACTAGCACTAGCTTACAGCTTACACTTCAGCCCTATACTCAAGAAGTATAAGGCTCTTTACACATCCAATCAGCAATACAGTCCCAACCATCTATTCAAGCATGTTCAAGGGTCAGCTTCAGGTGTGCTCTCCGGTCCAGCTGGTGAATCTGGGCATCCTGAAGCAATGTTACAATTGCCTCATGTACACAGACAACCCCCTCCTCCACCCAACCAACACAAACATATGTGAGAGATGCAGCCACACATCCAAACTGGATGCTAAGCTCTGTCAACCCATGACTTGATCAACCAGTCACAAGGAGAAGGGCAACACTAGCACCACATTACCAGACTCCCATAGACTAGCCATAGCTTCACCAGAAAACAACTCTCAGAAACACGCAAAAACATACTCGGAGGCTCTAAATAAGAACCTGCCTAAACAACAGAGACCTCCTAAGCATACACCCAAGCAATCCCCACCCCACAACAGAAACCAGGTAACACATTCATCACAACGTCAGTGTGCCAAGCAAAAATAGCCCCTAAGACTAAATAACACACCTAACATACTAGTGATTTTATCATAAGGCACACAGACATCCCACTCACTAGACTGAACAAGGAGAAGGTTACTGTAAGCTGCCTGTTGGGTGCCAGAATCCGCCACATAACACATGTGCTCAGGTCACTCCACAACAAGTACAAATATGACTCTGTCATTGTACATGTTGGCGTAAATGACCTGAGACGTACCTCCCTGGACTACATGAAAAGAGACATGGAGGAGCTCTCTGACCATGTAGCCCAGGCTGGTATGACTCTGACTCTGAGTAGCATCCTGCCCTCACCCAAAATGATGCCTGCATACGAAGAAAAACATGATCAGTTTCAACAATTGGTTAAACTACTGGTGTCATTCAAAGGGGATCCAGTACTTGTCAGCCTGGGACGATATGCTTGACAAGCCACGTTGCTTTGCCAGAGACGGCTTGCACCTGTCGGCCCTGGGCTTTTGAATACTGGCCAAGACGCTTGCCACCCCAATACTGCCTTTTTTAGGCAAGGCTCAAAAGACAAACCCACCTCCATAAACAACAATAATAAGCAAAAACTGAGGGTAATGCTGCTCAATGCCAGAAGTCTAAACCTCAAAATGCACGCACTCAAGGCTCTCATTAGTATGGAAGAAATCGACGTATGTGCAGTGACAGAAACCTGGTTCAAGGCTCCAGAGAGCACCCCAGCACTACCAGGCTATAACTCCTACCATACCTTTAGGTCTCAAAACCAGGACCAGAACACAAAAGGAGGAGGTGTGTCCATATTCGTCAAGAACACCCACACCTCCAGGTTAGTAGCACAGCACGTGGAATCTGAGACCATCCAAGTGCAATTGCCAGCAGGTAAATTGACTGTTCAATTTATAGTTTGCTACAGATCTCCCACCTTGTCTAAGGACCCTTACGCAGCATTCCTGAGAACATTAGAAAGTATGAAGATTCTACCCAACACCATGCTGCTGGGTGACTTCAACTATCCAAACATTGACTGGGAAAACTACGCAAGCTCAAATGCCCTAGCCCAATGCTTCATTGAGTTTATAAACTCAAACACCCTTGAACAGCTGGTCACCACTCCCACAAGAGATGACAACATACTGGACCTGGTCATCACCAACATAGGGAACCTATGTTCCACACCTGAGGTAAACTCATCATTGGTAAGATCAGATCACAAACTAATCACACTGGACATCCACATCCCGACCCCCCCCCCCCCCAGTCAAGGAAATCAAGGTAAAAAACTTCTCTAAAGCCAACTTCACACTCCTCAAGACTGAGGTGGGAAGTTTCAAAGCTCCCACTCACATGGAAAATGATGACCCATCGGCAGAATCCTTTACAAGTGCATTCTATGAACACCTTCAAGAATGCATGGACTGAGCCATCCCAAGTAAAACCAAGACCAACCTCTCAAAAAAGAGGAAGCCAGTCTGGTGGACCCCAGCCATAAATAAACTTTACAACAGAAGGAGGAAACTCCTGCAAGATAGAACAAAATCCCAAAATAAGAAGACATCTCTGATTAACATCAGTAAAAAACTGTGCTCCCACATTAAATCATCCAAGGCCAACTTCAAAAGAAAAACAGCCAGTGACTCTAAGGATAACCACAAGGCCTTCTTTAACTATGTCAAGAGTCTAGGGGCAAACTCTCAGATATGCTCTGAGCTAGTGCATAATGGCCATAAATACACTGAACCAACTGACATTGCCAACATCCTGACTGACAAGTTCAGTGCAAACTTCACCCCCCCCCTCCACCAAAGGGGCTAGCACCCATCCCAGAAGAATGTGGCACTCCAGATATCTCAGACACACAAGTAAAGACAGCCCTTGCAAAGGCCAAAAACACAGCATCAATGGGACCAGATGCTATCCCAGGTTGTGTCTTACACGAGCTTCAAAATGAACTAACCCCCCATCTCAAATCACTATTCAAACTCAGCCTCTCTACAGGCTATGTACCCAAAGAATGGAGTACAGCAACAGTCGTACCACTCCACAAAGGTGATGCCACAACTGACTCTGGGAAGCCTTATAAGCTTGAGTAGCTTGGTCTGCAAAGCCATGGAACACATTATCATGGAGCTCATTAACAGGGACATTGGGAACCTCCAGACACTGGACCCCACCCAGTTCGGCTTTGTTAAAGGCAGATCTTGCCCCCTGAACTTGGTCGACTTCTTTGAAACAGTCACTAAAGCCATAGATGAAGAGAAGGTGGTCCACACAGCATATCTGGACCTCACTAAGGCGTTCTACACCATTCCACACTCAGAAATCCTAGACAAACTCACCAGCTTAAATATCAACCCCCATGTCATGAGGTGGGTTGCCAATTGACTCTCAGACAGAACCCACGTGGTAAGAGTGGCAGGCGCCATGTCTGACTCTAAACCAGTCACAAGCGGAGTCCCACAGGGCTCAGTCCTGGGACCCCCCCCTGTTTGGTATATATTTCTCCGAAGTGCAGGCAAAGGCAGAGGGACTGTGGCTAACCAAGTTCGCAGATGACTGTAAATTGGGTGCAATAATTGACTCTCCAGCTGACACAGACATCCTGCAAAAGGGTCTCACAGAGAAAAACACCTGGTGTCAAAGTCACAGCCTCAAGCTAAATGCCAAAAAATGCATAGTAATCCCATTTGGGAAAAACAAAGTACCTACAAACAACCACATGGATGGGAATCCATTAAGTACAGAAGAAGTAATTAGAGACCTGGGTACGTAAGTAGATAGCATGCTCTCCTTTGATAACCACATAGCCAAAACAGTCAGGAAATCCTTCTATGTGGCACACCTGATCACAAAGGGTTTCTCATCCAGATCCAAGGAGGTGATTGTGCCCCTTTACTCCTCACTCATTAGGCCCATAATAGAGTACAATGCCCCATTTGGGATGTACCTCACTAGACACCTGCAACAACTAGAAAGACCACAGAAGTACCTCACTAAGAGGATTAAGGGCCTTAAACAATTACCCTATGAAGCATGACTAAAAATGCTCCAGCTCTTCTCAGTTGCTTACCGTCTGCTCAGAGGTGACCTATGCCTGACCTATAGGGCCATGTCAAACCCTGAACTAATGGACATGCTTCACCTCAAAAAATGAGATCCCTCAGAACCACTCGTTCTAGCGACTTGAACCTATGTACAACAATAAACAGGACATGCTGGAGGGATAGATTCCTGTCACAGCGACTCCCCTCACTCTGGAATAGAATCCCAATCCATATTCAACAGAGCTCCTCTCTGACCCTCTTCAAGAGAAATCTTGATGAGGGGATGGGTAATCGTACGTTCTACCCTGAAATCACTTCAGGAGCCCTGTTGACAGAGGCCCAGGTTACTAATCTAATGGGGAGGCGAAAGCCATCACTCTGTGGCTAGGCTTATAAATGCCCATGGGCAGATAGCCTAGTACTTACCTATGAACCTATGAACCTAAGACAGTCATAGCCTAGGTTTACCAACATTTGTGCACATAGACATTTCTTTGCAGCAGTTCATAATCAGCATAATATGCAATTTAATAATGGTATAGTATGTGCCTACAATACCTTTGGTGTTTTTGTTAAAACACAGTTATAGCATAGATTTAATGACACTTGTGCAGATAGACATTTGTTTGTAGCAGTTCATAATCAGCAAGCATCTTCACAATGTTTGCATTCAGCAGACTACTTATTGGTAAACATTTCTGGTAGATACTGCATACAGTTGTACACATACAATACTGTTAATACCAGATCTATTAGATTATCATATGTCACAAGCTGCGGTGATTGAACAAATAAAATATTTGTTACTGTTGTGTTCATTATATTGATGTGGGTTTGGCAAATTATTATGCTGCCTGACTCAGATGTTTGTCAGATGGCCCACAATGCTGTCATATCACTTTCTCCTCATTTTAACAATAACACTTGGTGACTGTTTATATATATATATATATATATATATATATATATATATATATATATATATATATATATATATATATCATTATACGCAGGCAGTACAATCTCTCAATCTGAGCATTGGGTTTCTCTAAGCCTATACAATTATTTGCAAAAGAATACTAACATCCTGTTTACTAATAGGACATTTAGGGCCAGAAATTTATGAGGTAAAGCTGGCCATAATGGATGTGTGTCAGTTCCTGTGTAAATATTGCAATTGATACTGACAAAGCATGGGACCCATGGATATTATCCTATCAGACAACAATGACAAGTTCATGCCTGGCCACTGCCAGATTCTTCAGAGGATGACAGTGATGTTGAAGAAGATTGTGATGAGGAACCTGCACCTGCTCCTGCCCGAGCCATCATGCCTGCATATTAGAAGAGATTATGACATGACTGGAATCAAAACAATTATCAGGAAGAGGTCAGACTGATGTGGTCTGAACACAGATGAGGGACATGTGGGGGTCTTTCTTTCAGGATATGGCACAGGATATGAGTAATTTGTTCAGGGAGATAGCTTATGATCTCATTCTGAAGTCTCAACCCCATTAGCCTTATCTCTCTGGTCCATAAGTATTGTCTGTTTGCTCCACTTGTATTATGCTGCAGACATGGTGATTGCCATTTAATTGATTGAATTGTATATGCATTTTTGTCCGTGCATGTCATATATCTGTCATGCTTATTTGTTATCATCATGTGACATTTACTTCTGTTGCAATGTGTGCATGACAAACATTAACATATTACACTTACCCGCCACCTTCAATGATCCATGCATTGTGGCAATTAAAGTGCAGTTAGTGTTGCAAGTGGTAGCCTGTAGACATGCTTTTTACTGGGGCAAATGACACACAACATATGTTGTCCATACTCCATCACTAACATTGTGATATGGTTTAGAATTTTGTATTGCCATATCAGGTATGTGCAACAGACAGACGTCATCCCATATGTAGTTTGGATGACACTTGTCATGATGTGGTGTTGTGTGCAATGGGTTGGCAATACTGATGCCATGTGGGATCATATGCAAGTATAGCCTATGTGCAGTCATCCTTTCCTGACTGCCTCAAATATCAATGTAGCATTAATCTATACACAGTGTTACAGATTACACATATTTTAGCAGTACATTATACCATGTTTGGTGTATGTAAAATTTTGACATACATTACTTATTGACATAAGATTACACCTTCCACAAATAGTTGTACACATTACTGAATTAACATGTGTGTACACATAGTAAAATACATACCGAAACACATTTATACCTTTGACATGTGAGCATTCATTGATTTACTGCTGATTTGCAATAATTATGCTCACAGGAGCGTCCTTTGCTCAGTATTAAGCAGGGGGATTGACATACATCTACATTTGTTTATTCAACATTTGCTTGATAGTGTATGTGTATGTGCTTGAATTTCTTAGCTTGCCATATGCAACTAAGAAATATGCTTATAATATACAGGTCGATATTACATGATTGCATATTACTGTGTATGTGTGTTTTATATATGTCCATTTCTATGGACATCAGTAATTAACCTGGCCATTTGACATACATTCTCCAATTGGTTAAATATATTTCCCTTTGGCTTCTACAGCACCCTGTGTCCTGTACACATGCATTTGCAGTGTGTCAACTTACATTGTCCTGCTTTACCTGATGTGGGATCAGGTTGTCCACCTCCCTTTTACCTTCACGTTTCACTATTATTTTTGTAGATATGTTTACCTTTGTTGTAACTATTCACCACTGCCATGTATTAGTTTGACACAGTGAACATGTGCCAAACATATGGCTATTTTACCATGTGGGACATCTGCACGCAAGTTGCTGGCTACTGCTTGCAATACATCCTTGTTCTCATTTTACTTGTGTGTTACCCAGGGTACTGCTTTCACATTCATCAATGCAACCTGCTATATTTATTATGCTGTTCTGTTACATTTTTGAAAATATTATTACATGTCATTGGTGTGTGTATGTGCATTGACCTTGATTTCATGTACATTCCCTTTCGCCAATGACATATATACACATCTAGACCTGTGTGTTGCTTTTGACATGGCATATGTGTTTAACAAATACACATTCCATTACATATTTGTTTTAGTTTTGTACAGTTAGTTGTGTCAGTAAAAGCCTTAGTTGCTTTTCTGCAGTACTGCTGTTTGGCACTGTGCTTGGTTGTTTGCCTTTCACATGCATGGTCATTGGTTTGGTACTGAAGTTATCTAGCATTCTTAGACCTGCATTTGCTCATCTGTGATGTCACTTGGCTTTCACCTGCACTAATGATAGACTAATTGGATATGTGTTTATTTATCCAATGTGTACTGTGATCCCATTTTTATTGCCCTAGAATATTTTATCTACCATTGGTCATACACATCCAGTTTTGACTGCCACAGTTTGCAACATGTTAACATGATAGTGCATAGCTACATATGTTTTTCTACATTTCACCACAGCTGGTTTGCATCCCCACCTTGTTTGTTAACTTTCCACTGCCATTGCCTGTATTGTTCAGTGTGCTGTCTGTGTAACTTACCTGTTCATACTGTTTTTTTCTAACATTTGTCTGTGGGTGTACCTGCTGTGATGCCCTTCTTCTCCTCTTTCCCTATGTTTACATTTCCTTCTATTGTTAAAAACAAATGGGGCCTATAACCACTATATAAAAAAAAAATCCCCCATGTCCCTCTGACTTTCCATCAAATTTTTCTGTTTCAGCACTCCTCTTGTTTGTCCCTCTTCTTCACCCATACCCCACATCTTCTTTTCTATCTCTCACTTTCATTGGGTATGTGCAAGACCTGACCCCATTGCTAGCACATTTTAGCTGTGGTGATGTGGCTGTGATTGCCCTTCACCTTTAATTTTTTTTAATTAGAAAAAGTCCAAGACACCATATTTTATTAATATGTGTGTTACAGATATATCCACTGTTGTCTCTGAGCTTACTGGGAAGATTGCTGTCTATACATTTTACAAATGTCATTGCAGCTTTGAAGCACACATTTATGTTAGTAGATGAAGTATTGGAAAGATGAGTGCTTATGGACCAAATGGTATAGGATATGAATACTATAAGTAAATGGATGGTTAAAAAAGATGCTGATTGGTAGGATTATGAATTATTGGTTAGAAAATGGTTAGTGACAAGATAATTTGTGGATGAATAATTAAGTTGTTTACAAGAAAGAAGACAGAGAGAAAATTAAAAATAAGACATTAATGCTACATAACACAGATTATACATTTTTATGACAATTTTTCAAAGTAGATTATAAAGCTTAGTTAATGATATTTAGGTCAGGGAATTTCTGGAGTTGAAGGTCGAAGTGTTAATGATTTATTATTAATAGTAAAAGAGGTGGTTAGTGACAATAACGAAGGTGAAAAAGTAGACTTGTTATATGTGATGCGGAAAAAGTACATGATACTATAGATCATGGTAAGATGGGGAGATATTAAAATATTCTGGTATAGAAAAAAAAGACTATTAAAACAATTCAATTTGTATATAAAAGTTATTTGATGAAGTTGGTAATAAAGGAGTGGTTTAGTAAAGAAACCAAAATAGTGAGAGATCTAAAGCAAGGATACCCTCTGAGTGGCTTCCTGTTTGCATTAGTAATGGATGCTATTTTGGCTACTGCTTCAGAAAAAGTAAAATAAGATGTTTTGAAAATATACAAAGAAATAGAAATTCCACTTTGTATGTCATATGCAGATGATTTAATAATAAAAAGGGAGGGAAGTGATGGATTAGAGAATGTATTACTGAAAATGGGAAATTGTTGAAGAAAGTTGGGTTAAATATCAACAAGAGAAAATGTAAAGGTTTTGGTAAAATTGTTTAGATTCCTGAAATATGTTTTTCTAAAGTAGGATATAAGCTGTTAGGCACATAATTTGAAATTGTGACATAATAAGAAAAAGATAGAAAGATTAAATATTAGAAATTGGAAATACAATTGGCCAGATTCCATAAAGCTCACCGAATCTGGTGCATTATGGTGATATTAGTGCAAATCTTGTGGATTTCATTGTAACATGCTAATGTATGACAAGAAACTCAAAACAGCCCAGTGCACAATGGAGTATCACACTTCAAATGGAGTACTTTTGAAATGTGCAAGTAATCTGTAATTCTAAGAAATGTTTGTCCAATAACTTGTACAGTACCAAACAAATGGAAAGATGATCAGAATTCAAGAATCCTGATAGCTGTTTAGAAATCTAACAAAATCTGTACAGTAAGGTTACAGATAATTATGGAATTTTACTGACTCCATTATGATAACAAAAAGAAAATACATTAAAAATAGCAACTATCCCAATGTAAGCTGCCTGTCATTCATAACATAAATTTGCAAGAGTACACACAGAAACATTTCAGAAAACCACAGATATTTCCATATGTCATCCATTATCTTATAATATATGCTTCCGAGTTGCAAGACTATTTGTAATACACACACACACACACACACACACACACACACACACACACACATATATATATCTATATATATATATATATATATATATATATATATATATATATATATATATATACATTTTTTTTTTTCACATCACTCATTAAACTAAACTCAGAGGCAACTATGGATATCTACATAATACATGTACCATTAAAAAATATCAGCTTGGACTTACGGGTTGCGATGGAATCTGCACATTTTCCAATTAAAAAATTAAAGGGAAATCATGGCCACATTGCCATAGCTAACATTTGTTAACAAAGGGTTCAGCATTTGTGTGGGGAACACAAGGAATGCACGCACGCAAAGAATGTGGGAGATAAAAAAGAAGATGTGGGGTATGGGTGAAGAAGAGGGACACACATGAGGGATGTTGGAAGTAGAAAAATCTGAGGAGAAATCAGAGGGGTATGGGCATCTTTTTGTGTGTGTGTGAATAGGCCCCATTTTTTAATTTGTTTTAAAGAACAAAAGGAAAGTTAAAAAGAGGGATAAAGGAGGTGAAGTTAATCATAGCAGGTATACCAATATAAGCAATAGCACAATGCAAGATACACAAAGGTTGGAAAAAAAAGCAGTAAGGGCACATAAGTTACGCAGACAGCACAAAGCACAACATAGGCAATAGAAAGTTGAAAAACAGATGGAGATGCATACCAGCCATGAAAAAGTGCAGAAAAACATATCTACCTGCACACTATCACATTACAACATGTCACAAACTGTGTGGCAGTCATAACTGGCTGTGTACGACCAATTGTAAATGTGTGTTGTAAGATAATAAATAAGGATCTCAGTACAAATTATATAAATAAATACATATCCAAGTAGCCTGCCAGCAGTGCAGGTGTAAGTCAGGCAGCATCACAGATGAGCAAATGCAGGTCTAACAATGGTAGATAACTCCGGAGGACAGAACCACACCTGCAAGCATGCATATGAAAGGCAACAGCTAAGAACAGCACCAAACAGAAATGCTGTCAAAAAGCAACTAACACTGATACATAAACAAACAGGTGAACACAATCAAAACAAACATGTAATGAAGTATTTGTACGTCACACACATATGCCATGTCAAAGGCACACACAGGTTTGGATGTGTATGTGTGCCTATCAGTGGCATAAATGGAATGTACATGAAATCAAGGTCAATACACATAAATGCATCAATGACATGTAATACAACAAACATCATCAACCCCCTTCTTCTCATTTTCTACATGGGATCAGGGTGTTGTATTAACTGTTGCCATCTCTCATGATTCAGTGCCTCACTCCTGCCTTCTTCGACACTCATGCCTGACTGTCGCAGATCGTCTCTCACACAGTCGATCAACCTCTTTGCTGGATGCCCTCATTTTCTTACTTTCTTCATGTCTGTCCCAAATCTTCTTCATCTGATTGTCTTCTGCTTTCCCACACATGTCCAAACCACCATAACCTATTCTCTTTGATCTTTTTTGCAGTTGGAGTGGCTTCTGCTCTTATGTCCTTATTTCTTCACCTGTCCCACCGTGTACATCCTACCACCCTTCTCATGCACTTCATTTCCATCAACTCTAGCTTTCTCATCTGCTCTGCCTTTACTGCCCATGTTTCTGTGCTATACAGTAGTACTGGTCACACCACTATTTTGTATACATTACTTTTCAGCTTCTTTGACATTTTTCTGTCATACACTTCACCTGACACTCTATGCCAGTTGGCTGAAGCCCCTCTAATTCTACTTTGACATTTTGATTCAAACTTCCCTTCTCCTCGACCACCCCTCCTAGATACTTGAAGCTATTAATCTGTTCCACTTTCTTCCCTTCTATCTCAATTTGCAGCTTCTTCTGACTTCCCCAATTTGCTGTTATTACCACTGTCTTATCTGTACTTAGTTTCATCCCATGTGCCTTCAGTTTTCCATTCCATTCCCCTATCCTTTTCTGAAATTCTTGCTCAGAGTCTGCATGTAATGCCACATCATCTGCATACAGCAACTTTGTTGGTCTGTCTTCTCTGAGCTGTTTGCTGATGTAGTCCATCACCAGTATGAGCAGCAGTGGGCTCAGAGCTGAACCCTGCTGCATACCCACTTCCACTGGGAACCCTTCTGTGAGACCGAACACTGTTCATACTTCAGTCATCGGGTCCATGTACATAGCCTGCACTAATTCTGCCAGTGTTTCTGGGACTTCAATCCACCACAGTACTGCCCAAATCAGCTTTCTTGGGACCTTGTCATATGCTTTCTCCAAGTCTAGGAATGCCCATTTGGACTATTTCATCATCTCTAGCTTCTTCTCAGCTGTTTGTTTCACTGCAAACATCAGATCAATTATGCTGCATCCTGATCTGAATTGAACTGCTCATCTCCCATCTTACTTTTTACTATTCTGTGTATCTGTTTATCAAGCCCCCTCTCCAGATCAGTGTGCAGTGTGATAGAAGTTTAATCCCTCTGTATTGCCCACAGTTGTTGATGTCCCCTTTGTTCTTGTAGACTGGCATGAGTATGCTTATTTTCCAGTCATCTGGGATATGCCTTTCTCTCCACACTGCTATGAGTACACTCAGGAGCCATTTCTCTCCTATGTTCCTCAATGAGCATCTTTATCATATCTGTCGTGGCCTTATCTGAGCCTGCTGCTTTCCCTGACTTCATTTTCTTTAGTGCCGTTCTTACTTTTTGTAGGATAGGGTGGGCTTCTCTTCTTCTCTCTGTGTAGGCTGTGTCTGGGGCAGTACAGCTTCTGTACAGTTTTCTTCATACAGAAGCTGCTGGAAGTAGTCTTTCCATTTGCATGTCCTATGGACTGGTGAACAGATTGTTGCTGGTATCCCTTTATGAAGGGTGTCTGACTATCTTCTTTATCTTTCCGTCTTTGTCTTGCAACCTGATATAGTTTCTTTGTACCACCTACGAGTCACTTTCCAGAGTAGAGTGCCTCTGATGCCCAGTTCTTTGATATTACAACTCCTTTCTTAGCTTCTTTGTTAACCAACCAGTATTCCTTCCTAGCCTGGTCAGTCTTTTCTATCTCCCACTTTTTCCTGCACACCTTCTTTCTTTGATGACTTCCTGGACTTCTGCATTTCCCTGCCAGGTTTCCTTATGTACATTATTTCCATGCCTGACTCAGCCACATATCTGCTCTACAGTTCTCACACATGCTGTTTTGAGGTGCTGCCATTCTTCTTCATTGTCACCTAGTTTCTCCTCTTCTTGGGGGGCTAGAGCACTGAGTAATTCCTTGAACTGTTATGCTTTCTCTCCAGTCAACTTCAGGTCTTCAGCCTGGTCTCTGTTGACCTTAGAGCCTTCTCTGAGCACTGCTTGCAGCTGATTGTGGCAACCAGTGGTTTATACTTTGGGCTGACTGTTTCACTAACGATGACTTTGCAATCACTGATTTTACACTAGTGCCCTTTCCTTACTAGGAGGAAGTCTATGTGGGTTACATGTTGGCCATTCTTACATGTGATCTTGTGACTATAAAGCCATTTCCCAGACAGAAATCTAGAGTGGTCTCTCCTTTATTCCTGTTGCCCCACCCATGTGGACCCAGACAGTCCTCATATCTTGTTCTGTCTGTCACAATATGTGCATTCACGTCACCCATAATCGACACCAATCCATGTTGTCCTGCTTTATTTATTAAGTCCTAAAATTGCTGTAGGAATGCACTATTTTCCTCATTATCACAACCCTGCTCTGCAGCATAGGCTGAGATTATGAGTACTGCCCTATCATTAGGCTGGAAACTGATTGCCATGAGTCTGTCACTAATTTTAATGATATCACTCACTGCCTTCTGAAGCCTCTCTCTCACCACAATTCCCACACCATTTCTAGCCTGTCTACCTCCTGAGTAGTAGACTCTAGATCTCAAGCCTGGTGTCTTTGCTGCACTGCCCTTCCATCTTGTCTCTTTGATACATAGGATGTCCAGCTTCCTCTGTACCACCATGTCATCCACTTCCAAGCTGCATCCTGTCAATGAATCTACAATGAGTGTAGTAATTCTTAGTTCATGTTTGGCATGTTGATTGTTTTTTACATCCAGCTTTTGCTCGACAGATCTATCCCAGGGAACCCAGGATGTGCAACTGGACACCATCCAGCCATTAGCTTATTGAAACAGAGCTGCTGGGCTTTATGGTTGGCACACACTGGCCAGAAGGGGCACATACACCCTTCCCATCATTAGCATGAATTTCTGGCATAGGTCGGAGTAGGCTAGGTCCTCAACCCACTTATCAATGGCAAATACCAATGCCCATTTTGGGGACATTGTCAATGTGAACAAATCATCTAGAGCCATATTTTACACCATCAAGTGGCTTGCCCTGCCACACCAATGACATGTAATAATATGTTATAAAATGTAATAGTAAAGCATAATGAATATAGCAGGCTGTGCACATGGATGTGAAAAAAAAACTACACTGGGTAATACATAAGTATAATGAGAACAAGGATGTATTGCAAGCTTTAGCCAGCAACCTGTGTCCATGTCCTATATTGTACAATGAACATATGGCACATGTTCACTGTGTCAAAATAATAAATGGCAATAGACAGTAGCTTTAACATAGGCAAACAAACTGGCAATAAATACTAGGGAAATATGAATGTAGGATGGAGGTGGACTTGCTAGGTCCACATCAGGATAAAGCAGGACATGATAAGTTGACACAGTAAAAATGCATGTGTAAAACACACAGGGTAGCCATAAAAACATACATTTAAACAAATGGAAAATGTATGTCAAATAGCCAGGTGGATTGCTGATATCCACAGAACTGGACATAAAACACACATGCATAGTAATGTGCAATCATGTCACATCAACATATGTAGGTAAGCAATCTAAATATTAAAAGCCCATACATGTATACTGTCATACAAATGTCAAATAAAGAGACACAGGTATACGTCAATCACAATGTTCATTAGGGAGCAGAGGACACTACTGTGAGCATAATTATAGCACATCAGCAGTAAATCACTTAATTCTTCTTGTCAAAGGTACATTCCTGTGTCAGTATATATCCAACCATGTACATTCATTTTAAAGTGTACAACTATTTAAGGAAAGTGGACACAGATGACATTATGTCATGGGTGTGGAAATGCTACATAAAAAAACAATGTACCTTGAAAGAATGTGTCCTCTAACATTGTGTAAAGATTAACGTTACCTTGTTGTCTGATGCTGTCATAAAAGGAGGACTACACATAGACAGGATATACCTGTATATGATCCTACATGTCATCAGTATTTCCAAACCATGATACAGCATCACATCATGACAGTGGGATGTCATGACAACTGTAATCAGAAAACATGTTAAATGACATGTCTGTATATTGCACATACCTGATATGGCAAAACAGAACCCCAAGGCATATCACAATGTTTGTAATGGAGCATGGACAACCTATGTTGTCAGTCACCCCAGTAACAAAAATGTTTACTGGCTATGTCTTACAGCACTATCTAAAGCTTAGCTGCCACAATGCATGGACAGTTGAATGTGTGTGGAAAGTGTAATGTGTTAATGTGTGCCATGCATACATCGAAACCAAAGTAAATATCACATAATAATTACATATGACAGATACTACACAAGAGTGCATATACAGTCCCGTCAATGAAATGGCATTCACCATGTTGTCAGCATAACACAAGTTGAGCACACAGACAATACTTACTGATCAGAGGGACCATGCTGACAGAGATCAGACTCGCAAATGACATCATCAGCTATCACCCTGAATGAATCCCACATAGCCCAGGCCATCTCCTCAAAGAAGGTTTCCATCATGTCCCTCATCTGTGATCAGAGTACATCAGTCATGACCTCCAAGATCTCTTCCCGAAAATTGTCTCTCTCCTGGTTGTGTTGATGTTTCCTATGGGATATAGGCAGGGTGTATAGGGCAGTGGTGGGTTCAGGTGCCTCACAATCATTATTATCATCATCACTAACATTTTCGGAAGAATCTGGCAGTGGCCTCACATGTGATTGTCATTGTCTTTGGATTGGCAAACGTCCTTGGGTACCATGCTCTGTAAAGATTAATTGCAAAACACAACAGAAAAGAAAAGCAAATGTCTATCATGCAGAGTAGTCCCCTGAATATTATAGCACAGCACAATATGATTATGATGACAATTTACACAGGGACTGAGACACATCCATTATGGACGTAGTTACCTATGGCCTTATATGTTGTATTCCTAAAAAGGACAACAGTATTCTTTTCTGAACAATTCTATATGCTTAGACGCACACACACACACACACACACACACACACACACACACACACACACACACACACACACACACACACACATACCCACACCCCTCATTAGCTTTGTGAAAATGAATAAATGCTCAGACCAATATATTGTACTGTCTAGATTTCATAATTTATATGAGCAGCCACATTGTTGAAATGAGGAGAAAGTTATTGACAATATTGTGGACAATAGGCAAGCCATATGACAAATTTCTGAGATAGGTACCATGATATTTGGCTAAACACACATCAATATGTGTATAACACTAAAAACAATGTGATATGTTCCATTAACACAATTGTTAACATATCAGAATTTAATATGTCTGTTACTAACAGTATTGTAAGTGTACAATAGTATTCATTATGTACAAAAACAATCAGTAATCAGTAGCCTCAAAAAACAAAACATGCATATGCTTGGTGATACTGAACTGCCGGAATCAAATGGGTACTTGCTCAACTGTCAGTCAACCAATGCTATAACACTGTGTTTAAAAAAAACACCCAAGGGGTTGGAGACTGATACAATGCCAACAATGAACTGCAAGGTGTGCTGAATATGAACTGCTGTAAACAAAAGGGTACCTGCTCAACTGTCAGTAAACCTACACTATAACAGCATGTTTAAAACATCACCCAAGAGACTGGAGACAGATACAACACCAGTATTTATCTTCAGGGTGTGCTAATTATGAACTGCTGCAATCAATCAAATGAGTATCAATAGTGAATTGAAGGCTATGCCACACAGTCTGCAAACAGCAGTACTAACACTGATACAGCAGACACCCTTTTAATCTGCAAAAAGCCAGGCTATGCACAACAGAACAATCATTAGAAAACACAGCCAGACATACAAGTGTGCCAAACCATACAATAAACAATAGTCAGAGCCTTTAGAATGTAAAATATTCACCTCTAAATTTGTGTGACAGATATATCAAACCAACTGTCATTTAGGTTGTGGATTAATTAAAAAAAATATGTGCTGAAAAAAATGGCTCAAATATACACACTATAGCAACACAGTAAGGCTTTATACACAGTTGTAAGGATAGCTGCTGTTTGATGATTGCATTTACTTTGCTGATGCATGATAGGTATTGCTGCATTCTAATCAATAAACGTTATTTTGAAAAGGCTTGAAAACAGGAGAAGATGCAAGTCATATAATAACATACGTAAAATAGCCAACATACCTCTCTTCCTCCATTGCTCCTGAAGTCAGTGCATCTATTTGATGCACTTGGCTCTATTTCAGCCATGATCCACATTGCCTGAAATGAAAAAAAATATATAAAAAATGTATTCCTAAAGTAACACCGAGATACATTTCTAAACACAGTTTGTAAGCAGTTCTTTCTGAAGGACTTTAGATAAGTACAATGCATAGTTGATATTTTTACATTTAGTTAATACTTTTGAACACAGATTGGAAGACATGAGATTCAAGCCTGCAATTGTAATCTGCACCCACCACATCCAAACTCTGACCTAGAAACCTGTCTTTCCTCCTAACACATCTTAACCGCAGTGAAAAGACTTAATGTTATGACATCATCATTATGGGGGGGTGTTCTAGTAATAGTGACCTTGGCTTAGGATTGCAAAGTATGAACATGTGCTGCTCATGTAGCTAAAACAATTGGAAAAGTACATTAATGACACCACTTTGCTCAGATACATTAATGGAAAAGAAGAGCATATAGTCTTCAAGCAGTGTGACAGTGTCATGTTGGATATATAGCTGTTGTGAATAGAACCATACATGTTGCCATACATTATGGACACAGAAAGGTATATATGAAGACCATTATTCCTTGTTAAATTGCACATCACTAGGAAAATACATACATCTTTGCAGGTCTTCATTTCATTTGTTAGTCTTCCCATTACAGTCCTTCAAAATATGAGGTTGATCTTGTTCTACGATTGACTTCAGTATTTCATGACAAAACAGATGTTCATAGCAGTTTTAAAAAGTGTACAATATTAAGCCTAAAATTGCTCAGACATATAACAGGACTTATTAAGAATGTACTGCCCCCGGATATATCGGCAGGAATTCAATGAATAACTGAGTTTTTCACAACTATGCTCAAAATATATGTTAATATCAGTAAGTGTAAAATGAATCTGTAAATTAATACTATGGCTATATTAAATCAATGTAACAGTTTAAGATATATGTGTCCCTTTTCAAGATTTGAACACACAGCGTACAAAATGCAAAGGTGCTGGCCTATTTCCATATATTCTGATCTAACACAGTCAGCGCTTGCTACTCTTAAACAATCAGGTACTGCTCTCCAAACACTATTGTTCAACAACTGGTTTTATCAGACTATTACAGATTACAGCATTATTTGTAGAAATTCAAAGACTGTACCATTGAGTCATTATCATGCATTATATAAACCTTAATATAAAGTTTTGCAATATGTTTTTTCCAAAAAATGCTATGGGTGAAGTTAACCAAGGTAACAGGTTTACCCTGTGTGGTTTGGAGCCCACAACACACCAAAATTTAGACATGCTGGCCAGTTGCTTTAAAGATCAAGCTAACATTCAACAATGCTTTAATTTGCAGAAAACAGGCACTACAGGTAATTATTAAAAATCCTGCAGTAAATAGAATACAGAAAATGTATACTATTTTTACGCCTTTCATAGTGACGACATAACAACTATCAACACATAACTAAAAGCATATGTATAAGCGATGGGACAGGCATTAATGCTTAAATTAAATAAATGTGCCTGTGTAATTGTTTAGGAAGAATGATATAGGTATGTTATATATCAGGAAATAAAAAAGGCCAGTAGAGCGATCCACCAGAATGCTTGAATAAATAAAAATCCACTTGCAAAAGCTTCAATACGGTCAACGGCTGTAAAATTTATTTAAGCAACAAAACAGTCCTGCTTTTCGTCATCGTACCTCTCCAACTTCTTCAGAAATAAAGTTTACAAATAGTGCGCCACTTTCTTTAGTGATTTAAATACAAAAAGTGTGACATCACCGCATAACTTTTCCATTCATGGACATTTAAAAAGACATGGTACTAAAGTTAAAAACATTGCCCCTACTCTACAATTGCATAAATATCTTAATACTTTATATAATATAAGTACTATTTTAAATTAAAAAAATATGTAAACTACCAAGCGTTTATCTAAAAAGCATTTATTGAAAAAAACATTTATCAAAAAAAGCATTTTGCAACCCCAACACAGTGCAAATAAATCGTTGTCTAACCATATTGAAAATAACGTATAAAATGATACAAAAACTTTTAAAGATATCCGCACATATTAAATATTCAGTAAACAATTATATATATATAAAACACTTTCAAAAAACAAACCCTAAAATATACATGAAAAACTAACTCAATGACTAAAATACATAACTAGTCTATACCGAAAATATAACTGAAAAAATACTAAATAACTGAATCTTTGGTGTTAGAACTTAAGGAACTGGTATTTCAGTTAAAATTGGATGCCTACCACTTCCCAGGTTTAAACAGCACCCTATCCATTGCTAGTGTGCTGAAATTGAGGAGTTTAAAAAAGTAAGATGTTATTAGGGAGGATGAATAAGCAACTTTCCACTTGAATTTATAATTTTCCTTTATTATTTATCATTATATTTTCATTTATTTAGTATTTTTTTCAGTTATATTTTCGGTATAGACTAGTTATGTATTTTAGTCACTGAGTTAGTTTTTACATGTATATTTTAGGGTTTGTTTTTTGAAAGTATTTTATATATATAATTGTTTAGCGAATATTTAATATGTGCGGATATCATTAAGAGTTTTTGTATCATTTTATACGTTATTTTCAATATGGTTAGACGAGGATTTATTTGCACTGTGTTGGGGTTGCAAAATGCTTTTTTTGATAAATGTTTTTTCGATAAATGCTTTTTAGATAAATGCTTGGTAGTTTACATATTTTTTAATTTAAAATAGTACTTATATAAAGTATTAAGATAGTTATGCGAATGTAGAGTAGGTGCAATGTTTTCAACTTTAGTACCATGTCTTTTTAAATGTCCACGAATGGAAAGGTTATGCGGTGATGTCACGCATTTTTGTATTTAAAATCACTGAAGAAAGTGGCGCGCTATTTGTAAACTTTATTTCTGAAAAAGTTGGCGAGGTACGCTGACGAAAAGCAGAACTGTTTTGTTGCTTAAATAAATTTTACAGCCATTGACTGTATTGAAGCTTTTGCAAGTGGATTTTTATTTATTCAAGCATTCTGGTGGATCACTCTACTGGCCTTCTTTATTTCCTGGTTTGTTGTTCTTTTTTCGAAGTTGCTAAGTTATATATGTGTTTGTCTACAAATTTGTCATACTGCAGTCACATAGGTGATACAGTGGGACTATAACAGAATGCGCCATCGTCCAGAGCCTCGACACTATAGGCATCTATGATGCACGAGAACAGAGGTTATGAGAAATTAAGTAGTTATATGTTGCAAAACATAAATACATCTACAAAGGACATACTTATGGATATAATACACATTAAATAAAAGCAATATGGGTATCAAAACTATAGTGAAAAGAGCAATATTTACAAAGTCCACTTAATTATCCCGACAAGCTAATTCTCACGGCAGTTAATACGTGGTTATAAAAACATCTATCTGATATAAATGCTTCTGAGAAATATCTACAAAATCCATAGTAATTCTTAAGTATACATAGAATATTCCTACTTACTGCAGGCATCTACAGGCTGCCTCCACACCTCTGCGACCCTTCTTCAAAGCTCCACTGCATTCTTCCAATACAGGTCATCATAGAAGTGATGAGCCTGCACTCCAGTACAGTAGATCCCTGTTCTCTGTCAAAGCTCCCTCACAATGCAGTTCCACACATCGATCCTAGTGAAGTTCCTGGGTCTGACTGTCAGCCTCTGCTCCAATCCAGTATAAACAGTCAACATCTGCATCATTTCCTCATCAGTGCAGTTCGGCACATGGACACATCTCAGCATCCTTGAAGTAGCCATCACAATCCACAAGTAGAAGAAATCTGAAAAATCCAAAAACCTAGAAATGCTGAGTTACCACTTACTTTGCAGTTAGCAATCGTTTGATCAGTAAATGTATTAAAATCAGTATTTGAAAATGGTGTTGATGTCATGTTTTAAAATCATAGGAAGATAATGGGCATGTGCTACTCATGGTACAATTTATCTATATCTATTGGGTGTCTACTCGGTACACCTGGATGTTTTGGCACATAACAGCAGTTTATGCATATGTGCATGAATGGGATTGCAAAAACCTGAACTTTAATGAACCCCATTAATTATGTAAGATGCTAATGGTATCAAACGTTGGGTGCATACGAGATGCACTTTGATTCTGTGATGCTGAGTGAGAGGTACATTGGCAATTGGTTGACGTTCTGTTATGGTGATTAGTATATCTGTTAAACATACTCATTTTAAAAGATACATGTTTAAATTTATATTCACTCAAAATATTAATTTCAACAGAGGTGGTCAAATGTTACTGGAGTGATGTCTTGAAGTGCATGCATTCAGGTGTTGTTCTTCTAAATAGTTTATTTCAGTCCCATATGCAGTTGTATAGACAGACTTCCACTGCAAATGATAACTGTATATGAAGGAGGATGACTTATGGATCATACACAATTATTACTGGTAATTCCTTACACTCTGTGGTGTAACTACAGAAACCTACAGATTGTGACAGTATCAATATCTAGTATGTGATATTAATATTACGGATATTTCTTAAATCATGATTCCTAAAAAAACTGTTAAAACATGGACTGTTGCTGTTACATATATTTCTTCAATGGTGCTTCTTAACAAAGGTGTTATTACTACTGCAATATACTATGGATCTATACTGTCTGTGGCCCACCTACATATCCTAAGGTACTCTGATGCTTTCCATAGGTTGTTCAATTGCTACTTGATGTAGTATTTTAATGTGAAATGCAAGCAGACTCTGGTGATATGATGCTTTTGTCATTGGACCTCCCTTCAACATATATGTAGCTTCGGGCATTCTAATCCCACTCATGAAATGTACAGATAATACAAGTTATGTTGATTTTAAAAATGTTATGTATGAAGACTTTGTTACTTTTTGCATATTATGTTAGTATTTATCACAGACAGAGTTCTACAGATCTTTGCACTGCACAGGAATGCATAGTGTTTATGTTGACATATGCTGTTTACAGAATCAATTGCATAAATGTGTTCAAACATGAATATTATCATGCACATATTAATGTCTTTCAGATGGTCTACCATTCTAGGTTTGATGACGTCTCCCACCAGGAAAATAAAATCATAATTGATGCTTTCTCCAAAAATGGAAGGAGACCTCTAGGTCATTCAGAAGATACTGTTTGGAGAAATGAAATCTGGATAGTCCTCAGCAATGTCTTCAATGCAGTTGGAGGACACAACCGATACTGTGAGGCCAATAGATAATGCTGCTCAGACATGATTCTTTGTGCAGCCTACAGTGTGACACATTATGAGATATCAAGGGATGCCACCAGTAGTAAACCACCACTGACCCCATGATGACACCACAATATTTTTGGACTCACTACATACAGCAAGAGGGGCGTGATGTATCCCTGGTCATAGGACTGAAGCTGGAGTTCAACAACATACATGTATGTATGTATTTCCATTTCAGAGATGTGTATTGGGACAATCAGTGCATATTGCTGAAACATACATATTCTTGTATTGCTGTTTTTGACTTAGCAGAGGCAGAGTTGAGCAATGAAAACACTTCCACACAGAATGAGGATGATGAATGTAAGTATAATTACGTGTATTGGTACATTTGAGTTACAGACAGAGCAGTCCAAACAGCATTTGTAACTCTGTTTGAAATAATATTCACAAGTCCATCGGGTTTACACCAGGGATCAGCAGGTGAATGTCTCTATACTGTTGCTGTGAGCACTACCTTTTTAGTGCCTCCACCTCATTTAATGGAACTGCTGATTACTGTTATACCGTTGTTTCTGTAAGATTGAACACCATAGGTACATTCAGTTGAGGGTTAAGCCATGCATTATCAAGTGCAGAAAGACCAGATATGTTGCAGCAACGTTGTCATAGCTTTCAATGATATGTAGCACATATGATGCCTGACATTTTTATCAGTATTTGTCAAAACAGGCCCTTCTGGTATACAGTTGCAATGTCCATCATGTGAGAATTTTCAGCCAATATTATTGTGTTGTATATGTGATGCTGTTAGTATTCATTTTGCTAAATACATGACTATGCTGTCTTTCTTTTTACTTTACCACTGCAGGATCCAGAGTACAACCACAACCTCTACACAGCAGGAGTCATCAAGTGCACATAGAATCCTGCATGGTGTATGTCACACATTCTGCATGTTTTCACTGTGTTCACCAGGTTAATGATGTAAATGATGTATTCCGTAATTTTTTCCCCTACACTAGTTGAAGCTCACCCCAGTGGAACACAACTATCTTCTCATAAATGTTTGCCAGATGTGTGTGTGTGTGTGTGTGTGTGTGTGTGTGTGTGTGTGTGTGTTTGTGTATATGTGTGTTTTTTTAATGCATCACTTATGTCATGAATGTTGACCATGTAACTAGATTATATATTTATTTTATGTACATTCTGTGAAACATACATACAGTACACTGCAAGTGAAGTAATTAGTTTTTGTAATATTGCAGTGAAATACACATGCCAGATATCTTTGATATTCATCATGTGATGTAGGCACATTATCCTGATCTTTTTCTTTGTATCTCGTAGAATATAAACTACCTTTATCATCCAGTAGCCCATCCAGCATTCATGATGCTGTTAATGATGTGACTCACCATGGTAGTATGGCCCTTGGCCCAGAGGACCTTGGCTGTTTAGAGAGTTCATCCGTGAGCTTGACAGTGATGTTGCACCAGATGTAGCTTCAGATGTGGAGGTCCACTTGTCAACACATTCAGAGGAAGATGCCATAGCGGATGTTGAATGGAGTGAGTCCGCTGACCAACACACCACATTTGTGGGCACTGTTGCTGGTATTTCCACACAACAACCAGAAACAGGGTATCGTAGTAGACATGGGCAAGCAGATGTTGTACATGGCCAGGTGTCACAGGGTGTCCACCTCCTGCTGCAGGCAAATGAATGGTCACAGCAATGGCATCATTCAGATGTCCGTGCACTTGCCCATGCCACAGATTGCATGGCAATCCAGCTACATGTCATGCATGAAGGACAAGAGTCCAGACACAGTAAGATTATGGCTTCAATGGCACTCATAATGAGAGTGTGTTAGCTGTGGCATGGTCCATGGAAACCCTAGCCTCTACTGTACTACAGCATTGCCATACTACAAGCAGAATTCTGTGTCCCATGATTGTGCATAGCAGATTGCAACCTGTGAAAGGCAGGCCACCTGTCTGCAGAGCTGCCATTGGCCACCAAGAATCACTGTCTGTGGTAAAGCCTGCATAGATTTCAACTGCTGGTCCACTTACTGAGGTCCCACCCATCATGAGGCCTTCAGCTCGCAGTCATGCTCCTTCATCTCAATATGTTATTGTACCCCAACCATCTCTGTTGTGGAGCATCCAGGATAAGATGTATCTGTACGTGGTTGTGGCAGAGTGGACCACAGTGTGAGATGTCGAAGAGGTTGACCAACACTGCTTTAGAGTCTGTCCACATGAAGTATGCATAACTGGCTCATATTATTGCAATACTGCTGCACTGTGATATATGTTTTCTGAAATTAAAATCTGTGCATTATGTCATGTGTTATTTCTCTTTTGTCATGTTATAATATTGTACAGGTAGGTATGTGCAGCACTGACATGGGTCCTTTATTATTTACCATACAGTGTTACAACAATCTGAGCATGTATATATACCTAGTTGCACCCTGAGTTGATGATTTTGTTTACACATTTGCATATGTTCATGTTGGAATATGTTATGCTTATGTTATGTGTGATGCACATCTATTAGGTAATAAAAGAAGTACAAGAGGTAAATCATGGACATTTAAATCCTTTCTGACTATTCATCTCAGTAACAACTGGATATGCAGCTGTAGAAACATTACTATTTCATTCCCTTACTAAGCCAAGTGTATCCATCCCTTCATATATAGCCAGACGTCATGCAGCTGTTGGACATATTAAGCTAAAATGATTTTTTTCACTTGCTACTAAGTTCTTTCACCACATTTCTTAGAAATTTCAGATCATGTAACATATAAGCATATACTTTTGTACATTAGTTGAAATATGCTTGTGTATTATAACTTGCCATCTTCTTCTTCTTGTCATTTATTAAACTGGTGTTTCCTTAGGACTGCACTGAAAATGAGACCTTCAGCTGAGCATTACTGTTTAACATATGTAAATAAACCATAATAAGTAAATTGTATTGGTTAAGTAACTGTGAGGTAATTAACCTTTCTGCTCTTCTTGTGATAGCCCTGAAAAATGTTTATGCTATCATGTAGTGCTTGCCTAACATCTTTTAATCTGGGCATTATAATATAAGACTATAATGAATAATATTACTGCAATGGTGCCTGTTTTCATCCTCTTCATAGGTGATTTTATGTTCTGTACAGCCACCATTTGTCTACTATTGACAATGCATACATGCTATTTTTTGTTTGTATGTTAAACTATCCTTCCTTATGCATGTGTTGAGAATGAAGATGATTATTCTGTTATTAGCCCATTATCAAATAAATAAATATATGCCTAATACTGGAGTTTTGGAAAATGCCTGAGGCAGAGGCAGATGGGCTCCATCCAACTACACCCAGAGCATACTTAGGTACATATATATATCGTCTCTGGTCTTTGTGGTTCATACTTAGGTACATGTTTATTTGAGTAATTCTTCATTTGTGGATTCTTCTATTAGTCTGCCTACTTGCACTGTTGTATGTCAAAAAAGTCTAAGTAACGTTAAAAGCATTATTATTACTACTATTATCACATGTCAGAGTACAGTTAGCCTGTTGATACAGCATGCTTCATTATAGGGTTCCAATAAAATGGAATTTTCTGTTGTGTGCCTAATATTCTGAAACCTGAAAGAGACAAATAAAAAAAAAAATTCAAAGCTTTTCTCATCATCTACTTTGCAGGTGCTCTTATACTTTATTATAGGGTGGAATTCTTACACAGCATGTACAGTAAACAGAGCCAAACAAGCTGCTTTGTGTACAAGGCTGTCTAGATTCCTACACTCCTCACTATTCAGTCATGAAGATTGTGAAGATAGGTGAAGGCTGCCAGCCTAGCAGGATAGAATTTTGTAGATAATTCTGTTATTTGTAAATATTAATGTAAGCCACAGTTTTGTTCTCTTAAATGTGAAAAGACTGCATTGGATATTGAACTATAAAAATGTAAACTCTGCTGTAAGAAAACTAAGTTAAGCATTTCATGACTGTCTTTGATGTTAAAATTTAGAGCCGATATGTCTAGATGGAGGTATCCTGCCTATTGTTTTAAGACAAGAGTTAATGGCTAGAATTTGCATGTATAAATGTCCTTTATTGCTCTGGTTTCTGCCCAGGTATAAAGAATGTAAATGAAGTTTCTGTTAGCCTGGGGACACCAGAGAAGTGTGAAGGATGATGTCATGTGAAGCAGCTCTGTATTATTAATTTAAAGAGAGAGAATCAGAGAGTTCAGAGCATTTTGACTTTTGAATATCCAGCATCATCAGCACTGCCTGTTTCTATATGTAAGTTATGTAGAACTGTGTTTTCTCTTCGAAATAGCTATGAATTAAGAAGATTAGACTAAGGGTTTTCCTGTGATGTCAGAACTTTTCTACGGTATTATTTTAAGTATTTTCTGTGTTCTCTGAACTCTTGACTAGCAGTGTGTGGTAAGAAGTATTGTCTTGTGTTTTTATTAGTTATTATTAAATATTTTTAAACCTTTCAACTGTGGCTGTTTTGTGTAGAGATAATTTAAGCTCTAGAGTATATTGCATGTATATAGTGATACTGTACCAAGTCACTCTAATAAGCCTTGACTGTTCAGTCACACTTACCATCTGGATAATAATATTGCACAGTAATAATTGGACACCCTTCATAAGGGCCTTTGAGTAGCTGATAAATGGGTGGTGGCAGTGATTTCTACCGTATTGTCTGGGTAAAAGGGGCACAGCTGGAGAACCTGTTCCAGCTTTCCCCAGGAGTATCTGTGTGGTTGTATAAACTCTTATCTCAAAGTGTATGTGTGTCAGCTACTTGGGCAGGTACACAAAGCACTGTTTGGACAGAGAGGGTGCTGGAGGTTTAACTTGCCCACTAGGCTGAGATCTGGACCCTATAGCTGTGCCAGTGGGGATTCTTATTGGGGACTTGGAGAAAAAGGGAGTAACCAGCCCTAGACTGACTGTGTGCTTTTGAGGGAAATTGTACTTTACTGTGTGTATATATTATCCTTTCTCTATATGGACACCCCTCACTGGTGTTAGTGGTGAGGATTGAGGCTCCTTCATTGCTGGGCCAGTGCATGGGCATCACGAAGATCTGCTCTGTTCAGCTACATGAGGCTCAGTGGCACACACAAATGTAGTAGTTATGGTAGGCCTCAACCTGAAGCTGAGAAGAAAAAAAAAACAGATCTGAGTCTACATAAGAGAGCTTATATTCTTTTAAACAGCTGCAATATCAGCTGAGGCCATTACTGCATTGTTGCCCACTTGGCAACTCTTCTGTGATGAAGATTACATTGTGTAACAGCTTTCATCTGAGGCAGCCTTTGCCCTTTCCTAGGTACAGAATTGGTAACAGAGTACTTAGTTTCTCAGCAAATCACCTGTCAAAACTGCTCATTTGAGTAATTCATAGTAATCCAAATTGTCTCATAATCAGATTTATCAGCACTTGAAATGTGCATGATTATGAATAGCTGAATAGCAGAGCAGTTTATCTGCACAGCACAAGATGTACTCTTGTTCTATAGACCATGAATTCCTGCCTCAATTTACTAGAAAGTATAATTTTCCATGAGGCCTCAAAACTTAGACCCAGTGGTATGAGATGTGCCTTACATAACAACAGGTGTATATGTAATCGACGAAGCGCAAATTACAGAAATTAATCAACTTTCATGAGGTTTCTGTAAAAGAAATGAAGTGGAAGGTCATGTATGGAAAAGTACCTTTATGTAACAAAGTTAGGTGTCAGTGATCATATTACTAAGAATCTGAATCTGTATTTGTATCAACATACACACACACACACACACACACACACACACACACACACACACACACACACACACACACACACACACACACACACATATACATTATCTTTTCTTTTGCTGTTATGTTACCCAATTAATTTAGAAATAAAGTACAGATAAAGAAAAACAATGGTATCCTACAGAACACACTATACCACTTTTGCAGTGACAGCCACAACCAGTTAATTTTAGACACATTTCTTTTTAATGTCAGATATGATGCATTTGCTGTAGTCAGTATTCAGAGTCATTTTCTTTAAATAACTTCAGAACACATAATTATTGTAAATCTCTGCCCTGAGGCATTCATGAATGAAACTTGCCACACCTGAGCATTTCACATATTAAGTGAATTTATTCAGAACTCCGTATCACTGAAACAAGTTTGTTGGCAATGTTCTCTAACATAAATTACTCCTGCACTTCTGAAGCTAATACTGGCATAGGACTTCATGTTTTAAATACATTTTTGTGTAAAACTGATATATTCTAACTTCATACTGTATTAAAAATGTCAGCTCTACGTATACAAAGTCAGAGTAAATGGTGCCCTGTTGACTTAATTTTCAATTTCTTTTTTTGCCAGTTTTCTAAGTACCAGCTGCATGAACTTCACTGCTATGTTTACCAATCATTAGTGGTCATTTATCATTGGCCAATCATTAAGCGCTCATTTATTGAACTCTGCTTCGCAAGACTTAACACATATTCTTCATGATATCACTTCAAACCTAGAACCATTCATGTAAACATAATTAGCATATGAAAACAGATAATGAGTGTCAGTTGCCACCTATCTCACTTGTATAAGTGTGAAGCTAGTCAAAAGGTAGCAGCCCTTCCCTGTATCGATTTAGTTTCACTACACCTGTCTCACGATCAAGACCAAACTTTTGGCTCATAACATATGTCAGAAAACAACAACACACTGTTGTTGTCTAGTGAAGCTTCAGCAAAAAAAAATGTGATCTGATTCAGTTCCAAACTACCCAGTTTAATTTACAGATGGTCTGTCCTTACTTTGATGAGCTCCCTGTGTGTGTGTGTGTGTGTGTGTGTGTGTGTGTGTGTGTGTGTGTGTGTGTGTGTGTGTGTGTGTATATATATATATATATATATATATATATATATATATATATATATATATACATGGTCATGCCCAATTACAAAGGCAAACAACTTCTTAGGATAAAACATACACAAGTAAGGTACAACATTCATGTTGGGACAAACTAATATATTGCAACAGAAAAAGATGATTTCACAGTAATCTAAATGCACCTTTATGGCTAGGCATTTGATTGGTCTTACTTCCCTTAGCCAGTCCTTTTTTATTTTAGCTTATTTCTTTATTCATTTGTTTGTTGAGTGGGATAGGTCAACCGGCAAAGCTCATTTTCAGAAGATGCCTGGGGTGAAAAGCTCCATCAGAAGTACATATATAATGCATGTACATTATGCGTTTACAGTTTCAGATATATATCTGTTGCATAAAATAACTGCAGTAGTACTGTTTATAGTGATAAACTGAAGCCTTTTTGTAACAGAAAATATAGTATTAACTATATACATTATAAGACTACGATATGTTTATTTTACTAGAAATTGGATAGTCTAGATGCATTTTTTAAGACACAAAACCTTAGCAGTGAGGAATATACCTTGATTTATTGTATCCTGCAAAATTAGGGTATTTTTGTTTGTACTGATAAAGAGATAGGTATCAGGAGGTTGGGAGTGCCTTCTGTGTGGAGTCTGCATATCCTCCCCACGGTCAAGTGGGCATTCAAAAGACATGCGTTGAATGGGCATGCCTTCGTGGAAGGTTGGGCATCGGCATGGCAACTCGACACCATAAAAAACAACTGCCAATCATTAGCAGACCAGAGTTCCGCTGTTGCAACCCCTAACAGGGAAAAAACAGTGATATTAGTGGAGCGAAATGCATGCTGTTGAACTGAGATATGTCATGCTGTCATTACCTACAATACCAGCCCTAACTTACAGTGCATCAAGGTCAAATGTGTCATACACAGTGTCCCCCAAAGAGAGGGTAGGTAGGTAGTGGTGCCTGTGATCATGAGTAAATGCATGAATGTGAGATTGATGATGACTTTCTGCAGTGATATGACACAGATCTGGCAGTGCTGCTTGACCATAACCTTGAATGAGAGGTTCTGCTATGTGCAGTTGAATGCTGAGAAGGTCTGCATGAATTCTGTTGCTTAGTCCTTCCTACACTTTGGGCAGCCACGGTGGTGCAGCGGTTAGCATTGTCACCTCACAGCAAGAGGTTCTCCTGTTCGATCCTCGGCTAGGGTGCCTTCTGTGCGGAGTCTGCATATCCTCCTTGTGGTCACGTGGGTTTCCTCCAGGTACTCCGGTTTCCTCCCAGAGACATGCTGTAGGTGGATTGGATACTCTAAATTGACCCTAGGTGTGAGTGTGTGTGGGTGTATGCCTTCTGTGGAAGGTTGGGTGCTGGGCTGGCAACTTGACACTGTAAAACTCCACTGCCAATCATGAGCGGACTGGTGTTCCGCAGTGGTGACCCCTAACTCAGAAAAAGCCGATAGAAGAAGTCCTTCTTACACTTTCTAGAAATTTCTTGAGAAGCATTTGTAGTGTGAATTGATATACCTCAATGTGTCCAGAAAGTACCATATCCTCTTCTCTGTCCACAAATGATTCAGATAGGTCCTGACTAGTGTATGCATGAAATGGTGGTTGTGTGTGCCACAACATTACATGAGTGTGATCATGGCATTATCAATCCCCTACCATTTCCATGTTGTGCTGAAAATCATCATGTATGCTCTGCAGTACTCTAACCATCTCTATTTGACTCTCTGAGGCAGTGAACTGAGCCAGAACAATGTCTCAGCACATTTTCTGCTGGGCAGCCAATGTTTTTCATGTTTCTGAAGGTAGCTGTGACATGTGCCTGTGTCTGGCTCCCCTTTGTAAAGGTATTAGAGTGAACACTGCTACCTCTAAGATGGTACATCCTCCAGAAGGTGCTCCTGTCATTGAGGGGACACTGGTGTGAAGTTCATGGGTTCTTTCCTTGTACAAACTGCAATGTAATGTCCACATTTACTTGACTTTGTGATCCTGCCATTAAACTTAATGAGTGTGTCCTTGCCCTCAGGGTGCCTCGTGAATATTATAACATTATTATCATCAAAAGTCATTCCACTGTCAGCATCTTCCAGCTGTGCTGGTAAAGTGGGACTGCTCCTTTTTTGCAACTGACTTAGTAAAGAACTAATTTTGATCACATTAGTACTGAGACAATGGAGCAAACTACTTTATACTGTCTAATGTGTAATGAGTCATGGAATGTACTTTCCGTGCACTCTATTCACATTCATGATTGACAGGAATGATGGATTCATCTGTTGATAGGAAATGCCATGTGTTACATGTAAACAGTTATCCTCTGCAATCAGACTGCTAATGTGAAAATCTCATGGTGAATGCACTCACTTTCCATAACATGTCTGTGGAAGCTGATGAGGTGGGTAGTTGCCATTGTCTACACCACCTCTGATTATATCCCTGCTGTCTCTTCAGTGTTCTTCTCCCCATATGGGGAGCAGGAAATCCTCATCCTGTGTTAAAGGGATAAGTGTAGTTGTTCCCCCACCAGTACTGCTATGAGCAATTGCATTCTGTCTTGCCTTTGCTGTGGCACATTCTAGCATAGCATTGGCCCTTTTTTGAACTGCTTCAATATGCGGTCCCTCCCCAACATAATTTATGTCCATAACTACCTACTTTCACAAGTATAATGACTTGTAGAAGTACAGGCATGACTAGCTGGCTAAGTAGGTTTTTCAGGGTAGTGTGAGAAAGTGAGAGTTCTACAGGAAGTATTGTACTATTTTTACTTTCTCCTTTCACATTACACAGATTTTTAGAAATAGTATAGCAATAGCCTAAAAATAGTACAAATGTATGTATGAATGTAAATATTTGTGTTTGTATACAACTGCATATAAACTTACTTCCATAAATGTAAATACACACACACACACACACACACACACACATATATATATATATATATATATATATATATATATATATATATATAGGTCTGGTCACTTTAGTCGAGTATCCCATGGGCAGGATTCAGGAAGCCTCCGTGTAAGAGTTATAACTCTTACACGGAGGCTGCAGTTAAACGGTGTGATGTCAGCATGTCATGCATATGCATGAGGCATGTTGAATCACACCTAAGTCTTACACGGTCAATGTAAGACAGTAGGGGGCGTGTCCGTAGGCTAAGCCCTGCAAGCGGACACGCCCCCAGAAGGCTACAATGGCAGAAAGTAAACACCCACGAGAGAGGCCATGGAAATGTGAAGAAACACACTACACAACATATGCCCCCACAGACCAGCAATATAAAATGTAAAAATGAAAACAGTTTTTATTTTTTTTAAACCCCATAGATGTTTGCTTATGAGTGCGCTCGTGTGCGAGGACATGCCCGTAGCGCAACTGTAGTTAGCAATCAGTGGAAAAGGATATAAGAACTAAATATGCAAAGTAAGCCAAGAAGTAATAGCATAGTGGTAGAGACTTCGGCTTAAGAGCAGGCAGGCAAGGTTCGAGCCCACACAACATCCTTTTTTTTTTTTTTGTAAATAAGCACAAAAAAGGCCCCTGACATATCTGTACACATGTAAAAGTAGATTTTTTGTAAAATGGAATGAAATGGGCCATATAATTTTAAGTAATGCAAGATGAAAATAAATTAGAAATGTACCCATAGCTAAGCTGCTGTCAAACAAGGTGAGACAGAGTGCCCGTAGCTGAGTAGTGGTTCAAAGGCTGCAAAATGCTTGCCCGTAGCTAACCACTGGTTTAACATGCTCAAACTGTGTGCAACTAGCTGTTCTCAGCTTAACATGCATGCTAATAGCCAATTAAGGTTTAAACCAGCGCACACCATTTGCGCGGAGGTGCGCACCGCGCCCACAAGCTAACCGCTGGGCAACATTAAGCAAGCTGTATCAAAACTGCCTTCACACAGACACACCCCTCAGCCTGTCTAGACAGTCATAAAAAATAAAAATCAGTGGTCAGATTCGAACCCAGGATACTATGCACTAGATTCAAGGTACTAAACCACTAAGCCATGACAGTAGTACCTAAAAATGCAGAAATAGCATATATATAGCATTTAATCCAAAGTGGAGCATGATAAAGCAGTTTCTGTGAAGTTGATACAATTCCAAAACGGTCAATCATAGAAATGTGCGGGAAAATCGGCATATATAAGCCCCATAGGCGGGAATACACAGCATAAATGATTGTAGAACAGACCTGCAGGCAGAATGAGTGGAGTAGGGGAGGGACGTTGCTTTCGAGCACAGCGGTGGGGCATTGAGGAGTCCAGATACATGGTCTGGCTCCTAGTCCATCATCATGAGGCCCAACTCATGCAGGGCCAGGTCTCATGGGGAGCATACAGGGTGGAGGCATGGGACCAGTTGGCTCATGATCTCACCAGTGCCACTGGTATTCCACGGACTGATGAGCAGGTTCGTCACCACCATGCGGACCTGAAGCGACGCAAACAAGACCAGTTGAACCAATGGATCCAGGAGGCCCCGGATATGCCCAACGCCCCACTACTAAGTTCCATTTTACTATGTATGTAAGGAATTCAACTAGCTGATACCATGGAGATGTGTATTCCAATATTACTTGTTTTGTATTACAGCTGCAGGTGTCCGCTCTGCAAACTGCAAGGCTCATGATAGCAGGCTGGTGCGGCTGTGCCACCATGCAGGTCAGTAACCCCACCTAATACTTGTAAATAAATATGAAAGTGTGACAGTTAGCAGAACAGTGCAGTGTAGTCATTAAGTAATAGAATGTGCAAGCAACAAGTGTAAGTGTGCAGGTATGGCTGCATCAAAGAACTGTTTAGCAGTATGTAAATGAAACTGGAAATCTAATTGACAGACATAAACAGTCTGTAATACAGATGTCCCACCATTAATTAAATTTAGTACAACCTGCAGTATTCTGAAGAGTACAGCTGCAGAAGCTGAGTTAAGCACATGTGAGATATATCCCCTGTTGAAATACTGAAACATGACAGAAGTGAGGCTGCTGGAAAGTGTTGCAATAACCACAGGTCTAATATGTTAATAAAGCCCAGAAGTACCAACCTGAACTGTGAAATAGCACGATGTGTGAGAGTGAGAGAAAGAGTCATGTATCAACAAATAAAGTAGTAATAACTCTGGAATAAATATACTGCAGTCTGTCAGTACAGAACTAAATGCATGTGTGAATTAAAACTGAACAGCACAACCCGATGAAAGTGTGTCTGAATCTGGAATGTGTAACCCAAAATCTGTATATGGTGATCACAGTCAACAAATTTCAGATAGTATGAATGATTGTCTGACATACTAAACATCCACAGTTGTCCCCTGCCCTGTCAGCAAAATGTAGCAGGATGATGTATCTGATCAAATCCAAAATAACTTCTATAGTGATGTATCTGTAACAGTTCTAGCATGACAGTCAAGTAAATTTCATATGATAAACATCACCCACAACTGAATTGTGTTTATATTAACAGATAACACAAATGTATAGGAAATGTATTTTTTATGAATGTGTCAACATTTTCTTTCTCCACCCCACCCTATAACTGCAACTGAAAAAATTTGCTTGGAACTGGTACGTGTAAATTGTATTACCCATGGACATTTGTCCTGTTGGTTTATAAATATATGCATGTCCGTTGGTGCATCTGCCCTGTTCATACCTGCAAACCTGATGGCCTGTTGCCATTAATTAACCCTGCATGTTGTTTGACTGTGTATTGCTGTCCAAATAATGCATGTGATATGCCTGCTGTTCAATGGTGTTAATATCTGGGTGTTTGTTTAATGGGAATACCAGTGCATGCTGTTACAACTAATTTGATGGTATGATATGCTACTAACCCAAACTAACATGACATACTCCCAAACCTAGAATGCTTGGGAAGGTGGGACCCAGCGGACCCACCTCTCTCACCTCATCTGGCAAGTGCACCTGGCACTAGTACCCACGCTGGACCCTCCTCCGATGGCCCTGTGCCACCTGCGGGTGGAAGCACTGCAGGGGATGGGGCCCATCCCCCCTCTGCAAGAGTGGCCGGAGGAGACTGTACACTCACCCTCCAAGGTGTCCAGTCTGTCGTGCGAAGGGAGATTCAGGACTCTGTTCTTCGTCCCCTATGCCAGCTTGAGGCTCAGGTGGCACAGCTTACTTGCATGCCCGTTGTCCCGCCTGCATAGCCCCCAGCACAGCCCCCTCCTGGGCTGTGAAGGAACAGTGGCAACTGCCTATGGGTGGGGATATCAGTTCCATTGTTGCCATCTGTGGGCTCATGGGCTCTGGATATTCCAACCTCCGTCCCCGTCAATTGTGTAACCCCCCCCACATGTGTCATACACCGCCCCTGTATGCGTCTTGTCTGTCTTGTCTGTTAACCTACCCAACCTACCTCCCCAGCTATACTGACTACCTTCACCTGACATACCACTCTCACCTGGGAAAAAAAAAAAAAAAAGGGCACTCTGTACCCACAAAAAAATTATGCCCCATACATAGCTGTCCATGTCGCACACATGTCCACTGGACATTGAAACTGTTAATTATAATTGGCTGTACAAGTATTAATGTTGTCCTGACACCTCTCTTAGGGGTGGAAAATTTAAGATGTCACACCAAATTACATACAAATGCACAGCTGTTGCTGATAAAGACATGGGCATCTATGGGCCTTACCTACATCCCTCCTGCAAATCCCAAGCTTGTTTCCCTACTGTCTTACCCTCTTTGTGACCCCTTTTTCACAACTTTCCTGTCACCCCTTTTTCTTTTCTTTCAAAGAAAATAGCGTGAGTGTGCACGTGTGTTAGCGGAACTCACCACCAGTGCGCATGCGTGAGGTCCACGCAAACAAGTGCAGACCTGGTTTTAACTGCTTAAAAGTGATTTTGGCACTTTGATTGACAGGTCCTGTACTCATTTCGAAAGCAAAATAAAATCCCACTGTCAGTCCCGAACACAGGACCTTGGTAACAGTAGTCTGTATGACCTACCACTAAGCCATGACTCTCATACAAGACTATTTTGCTAAAATAAATATAACATGTAATAGTATGAATGAATATAAAGGCAATATAGGATGTGTACTACCCAAAGCATGTCAGGTAGACTTTTACTGTCCCAATTACTGGATTCCCATAATAGTTTATTGTTAACAGAAACAGCCCTGCTAATTGTTAGCTTGTAGTTAATAATGTAAGCTAATGTACATATATGAAAGTATGTATATGTACACACACACACACACACACACACATATATATATATATATATATATATATATATATATATATATATATATATATATATATATATATATGTAAATATAGTTGTAGGTGTCAGTATGCATACACACTCACTACAGGGAACAGGAAAGAGAAATGCAGCAACCTGAATCTACAACACAGCCTGACTCCTGTGCGACTTACTAACCCTTTTAACTGCTTCAAAGTGCCTTTATCACTTTGAGTGACAGGTCCTGTACTCATTTTGAAAGCAAAATAAAAGCCTACTATTAGGCCCTACCCCAGGACCTTGGTAACACTAGTCTGTATGACCTACCACTAAGCCATGACTCTTATACAAGAACATAGTGCTCAAATAAATATAACATGTAATAGTATGAATTAATATAGAGGCAATATAGGATGTGTACTACCCAAAGCATGTCAAGTAGACTTTTACTGTCCTAATTACTGGATTCCCATAATAGTTTAGTGTTAACAGAAACAGCCCTGCTAATTGTTAGCTTATAGTTAATAATGTAAGCTAATGTACATATATGAAAGTATGTATATGTACACACACACACACACACACATATATATATATATATATATATATATATATATATATATATATATATATATATATATATATCAATACATATGTAAATATGGTTGTAGGTGTCAGTATGCATACACACTCACTACAGGGAACAGGTGAGAGAAATGCAGCAACCTGAATCTACAACACAGCCTGACTCCTGTGAGACTTACTAACCCTTTTAACTGCTTCAAAGTGCCTTTAGCACTTTGATTGACAAGTCCTGTACTCATTTTGAAAGCAAAATAAAAGCCTACTATTAGGCCTTACCCCAGGACCTTGGTAACACTAGTCTGTATGACCTACCACTAAGCCATGACTCTTATACAAAAACATAGTGCTAAAATAAATATAACATGTAATAGTATGAATGAATATAGAGGCAATATAGGATGTCTACTACCCAACGCATGTCAGGTAGACTTTTACTGTCCTAATTACTGGATTCCCATAATAGTTTAGTGTTAACAGAAACAGCCCTGCTAATTGTTAGCTTGTAGTTAATAATGTAAGCTAATGTACATATATGAAAGTATGTATATGTACACACACACACACACATATATATATATATATATATATATATATATATATATATATATATATATATATATCAATTCATATGTAAATATGGTTGTAGGTGTCAGTATGCATACACACTCACTACAGGGAACAGGTGAGAGAAATGCAGCAACCTGAATCTACAACACAGCCTGACTCCTGTGAGACTTACTAACCCTTTTAACTGCTTCAAAGTGCCTTTAGCACTTTGATTGACAAGTCCTGTACTCATTTTGAAAGCAAAATAAAAGCCTACTATTAGGCCCTACCCCAGGACCTTGGTAACACTAGTCTGTATGACCTACCACTAAGCCATGACTCTTATACAAAAACATAGTTCTAAAATAAATATAACATGTAATAGTATGAATGAATATAGAGGCAATATAGGATGTGTACTACCCAAAGCATGTCAGGTAGACTTTTACTGTCCTAATTACTGGATTCCCATAATAGTTTAGTGTTAACAGAAACAGCCCTGCTAATTGTTAGCTTGTAGTTAATAATGTAAGCTAATGTACATATATGAAAGTATGTATATGTACACACACACACACACACATATATATATATATATATATATATATATATATATATATATATATATATCAATACATATGTAAATATAATTGTAGGTGTCAGTATGCATACACACTCACTACAGGGAACAGGTGAGAGAAATGCATCAAGCTGAATCTACAACACAGCATGAATCGTGAGAGACTTACTAACCTTTACACTCACAGAACACTGTCCACAGCATACCAGCATTGTTCACGCCTTTGCAATCTGAAAGGGCAACACCTATCTCACATACCCTTTTATAGCACTGTCCTGAAATCACAGTGAGACATGCAATCAGTACACAACTGGCTGCATGCAATTAGCAAATGCTGGCTTACAACTGGTGCAGAGGCCATCACATGGACCTATGCAGATACCTACAAAAGCTTCCAGTACTAACACTCCACACATGCAATACATTCATTGCACCAAATCGACAGAGAAAGAGAGAGAGAGAGAGAGAAAGGCAGTGATAAAAAAAAAAATCACTGCAGCTTCACAGCACCAAAAGCAGCAGCAGCAGCAGCAGCAGCATCAAGCAGCAAGCAGCAGCAGCAGTGACACACCAACAGCTGACACAAACACAGGTAATACAAAGTAGCAGGTTAATACTGTGTTTACTGTGAAACCTCCAAATGTATCATAGTTCAGTAACTATAGGTATGTCCATGAGATAGGTTGTGTGTACATAGTCCCAGCAAAAGGGGATGACCATACATCACATGTCAATCACTCAAGCCATGTTCATGGCAGCAGTTGTCTGTGTTTTGCCCTCTGCAATGGCTGTAGTGACCGCAGTGAAAGGTCAGCCATGTTTGAAAAGCTGGATCAGCCCATCACAAAGGCACAGTGGCTGGGGGGTAGGTGTCCGCAGGTACCCGATAACACCGTTGATCAAGAGACAGAGACAGAGATCCTCAAAAAAAAAAAAAAAATACACACAGCATTAAACTGTCAGCACTGCCAGCAGGAACAGTATCAGGCTGTGCCAGCAGCAGCACAAACCAAAGCCATTGATAACGCAACCAGCTGCGACAAACACAGGTAATGTAAAGTAGCAGGTAATACTTTGCATACTGTAAACCATGAAAATGTGTCATATGTCTGTATCTATAGGTATGTCCATGTGATATATTGTGTGCACATAGCTCCAACAAAAGGGGATGAGTATACATCACATGTAAGTCTGTGTTAGTCCATGATCCTAGCATAAGTAGTCTGTGAGTTACCCTCATCAATGGCTGTAGTGACTGTTGTGAAAGGTCAACCATGTTCAAAAGTCAGGATCGGCCCATCACAAAAGCAAAATGTCCGTGAACAAGTGTCTGCAGGTACCCAATATTGCTGTACATGTCTTCCATACTTAAAAATTCCATAGCTTAGCAGACCAGGCCAGTTATGCATATGATGCAGTAGTTCCCAGGGTCAGTAGAGGTTCCTTTTCAGTGGTGTGGGACCACTGTGTATTTATGGCACTGTTCAGGTACATATCCTGTAGTATGGCCAGGGTTGAATATCAGTCTGTAATGTGGTGCTATGTCCTCTAGGGGTGAACGTATCACACATCCAGGGATACCATTTTGTTACAGTGATGCTGTGTGTTCTGCAATGTCGAGGGTGGCCCACACCTGGACATGTGAGATGATAGGGAGGTTACATTCATCTGTGATTAATTCCACTTGTGTGGGAGAATGGGGGGGGGTACCTGCACCTAAACTGTCTGCAACAATGTTACCAATATCTGTGCATTTGGTGAATGTGAAGTATGTGTTTATTAGCACAGAGCATATCAGAGGCATTTTGTCCATATGTGTAACATAACTAATGAAGGCCTTGTGGTTATCTATAGTGTGTATGTCCATTCTCACCCCAGAGTAGGCCGCGTCCAATGTTATGAGAGACTGTAGCATCTTACCAGTGCTGACCACAGATGCCTTCCCTTCATGTGAATCTGCTCTGTGCTGCAGTAGCCTCCTGCTATTGTTATACAATGTGCCTGTAGCTGTAGTCCACTGGACAGGATGCATAACTGATGTGCATACGGTCTGGGTTAGATATGTGTGTGCACATTCCATGCACTCTGTGGGATGTCTGTGGTAAGCATTCGCAAAGGGGCCAGCAGTGTGGGTTGTGGCTTCCACTGGCTCAGTGGGCTGCATGGATAGCATCACTATCCTAACAAGTGAATAACTGTTTAATTACATACATATCAAGGTAGTGTACTGTGCTGGTGGTGTTGTTGGGATATGTATATCCAGGCTGAGTAATGTGTGTCCACATCACAGTGGTGGATGGCAACACACATACAGTACATTGGGATGAACACCCAGAGTGTTTCAGAAGTGTTGGCTGTGCAGTAATATCTGGCCATTACCTGCGCATCCCCCACAGCACACACACATGCAACATATGGGAGAAGTAGTATAGCAGTACACATAGGTTCATAGGTTCATAGGTTCATACTAGGCTATCTGCCCTAGGGCATTTATAAGCCTAGCCAGAATGTGTTTGGCTTTTGCCACCCATTTTAAATTTATTTTGCTATGCCCTTTTTCGAGGTTAGTATACTGTGCCTCTGTCTAACAGTGACATAGAAGTGATACCCGGGGTAAACCTACGATCTCCCATCCACTCATCCAGATTCCTCTTGAAGAGAGTCAATGAGGGACTCTGCCTAACCTGGACTGTGATTTTATTCCAGAGTGAATAGAGCCTCTGGGTTATGAATCTGTTCCTCCAGCATGTCCTATTTATTTCAGTGCTGAGGTTCAAGTCTCTCAAGCGCGTGGCTCGATGGGATTTGGATTTTCTGAGGTGCAGCATGTCCATTAATTCCGGGTTGGACATGGCTTTTTAGGGCCAAAAGGATTCCCTTCTGGGAAAACAAGGCAGTTTTTTTGCCCAAACTTTTTGGGGAGGTTTCCAAAAAAAAAAAAAAAAAAAGGGGGGGGGGGGGGGGGGGAGCTTTTTAACCGGGCAGATTGGGGTCTTTTTAAGTTTTTGTCCCTTTTATAGGGAAAATTTTGGGGTTTTTCCAAAAAAATTGCTTTCCCAAAGGGTG
>NC_056734.1:910539404-910589404 GCF_019279795.1 Protopterus annectens
AATCAAATTATACCCCAGTATCGACGCGTAATTACCGAATGGAATAGATGCACAGGTGATATGCACGTAATTACTCACATACACGTAGCAGCTGATATACCACAGAAGTTACGGGGGTATACATGCAGCAAGGCCACTTGCAGACAATATCGGAACCAATTAACAACAGCCCAACCTACACTCACATAACAAAAGACTATTAACTGTTACCTCTCCAAGTAGGGATGGAGCACACAGACAACTATACTGTCTATGTAGAGATGCAAGGCCCACAACCCGTATCCATCACGGACAACCACCGATATCCCCCACCATAAATATTAAAGGAATACAAACCGTAATAGCAGCACAAACATACAGTCAGTCAATGACATCTGCATAATCACAACATATCGCGTGGGAGACACAATTAAAGGCGGATGCATACTTGCATGCGTTGCATAAAGGAATACAACAGCCATGTTACAGTTTTGAATGCAATACCCCGTTATCATTCATCGGCAGGACAGGTACACCCACATGTCGAACCAACTACTACACCTGTCACACACAATCCACGGGTGACATGACTCCAAAATATACTTTTCGCTGCGCATAGCAGTTGCAGTTACACATAACATAACACAATACAGACCATCTCCACGAAGGTAGGGCAAATAGCCAACGCCCAGGTGGAGAATCCAATTATACCCCTGTATCGACGCGTAATTTCCGAATTGAGTAGATGCACAGGTGAAATGCACATAATCACTCACTGAAAAACAGCAATTGGTGGGATGAATCCACATGTTGCAGGTATCGACGTATATAAGGATGACTCTAAGGATATTCAAACCGTATGCTCATACCGAAACAGCATTGTACTACTGAAAACGAGAGAGGAAGCGGAAAACGATACACGATACACAGAATGACACACCAACAAGGTATGTAGAACACACGATATGTCAGGTTGTGTAACGCATGATCTGTATTAATAAGCTGTACTGTATGTGAATGGTGGTTGTAATTAATTACACTTGTCCGTAATGCAGAAAGTGGTGAAAGGTAGTTATGTAGTGATATCTTGCTGAGCATACCAATGCTTGTAGACACCATGTGTACAGCAGTGGGACATCATGTACACAGCGGAGACACCAAGCGATGCCACAGGAGGGCATTAAAGAGAACAATGCCATACCACATGCTGTTGCTGGCAGTGGATGTCCAACAAGGAAGCGCCATAGCAGGTGATAGTACATGTATGTAGACTGTCACAGCACGCATGTGTATGAGCATATACCGTTGATGTCATATGTAAGGTGTGGCCGACGTGCAAGTATGCCGTGCATTAGGGGATACTATGTGAAATATGTGTAATGTAAAGTTGTCTAGGTAGATATGACAGATATCATACGCAGTATCACAGGCATATCATGTATAACACAAGTATCGCCTATTGGTATGTACAATAACAGGATATTTATGGCCTGTAGGTATGGGACGGAGTAGCAGCATGATAGCTAGTTTAAATGGAAGGGACACCAAGTAACCATGCCCAAAGGACTTGTAGTAGTTGCACAGGTGCACAGTGGGCAACAATGCAGTCTGGCAGGTCCACGTGTAAGCACAAGGGCAGTGTACACAGTAGTGTCACCTCTCCATGGTAGTGTCCTGTGAAGCAGGTGTCAACTGCAACACTACACAGTACCGCTGCTGTGGTGGTACCAGGACTACGTGTCACCCAAACAGCAAGGGAGGTATCACATGAACAGTGCTACCGTGTGTCCCTGCAGGATGTACACAGGACCTATGTTCCACAGCATGGTGTGTGTTGTGTTTGTGGAAGTAACACAGAAGCCCAGCCCATGCAGTGTGGCGTTTGTGCACATATCCAGGAGCATTCCGTTCACACTGCCCACCGCAGATGGCATGTATGAGGAGCTTTATATATATATATATATATATATATATATATATATATATATATATATATATATATATATATATATATATATATATATATATATATATAATATAAATATATATATAAATATATATATATATTTGTTTTCACTCTGCCTACCGTAGTCTTTATGTAACGTGTCCTCTTTTGGCATTCTTCTATTTTAGTCATGTGTTACAAAGATGTTTACTTTGTTATATTGGTCTTTTCTGTCCTTTGTGTGTGGAGCTTCTCTCCCTGGGCCTCTACTGAAAATGGACATATATCCAGCTAGACTAGCCCAGTCAACAAATGTAAAATAGAAATATAATAAAAATAAAATAACTATGCATCACCAATGTGGGGGACATGGGCCGTGTCAGAGCAGAAGACACCCCTGAGTATGTGGTATGCAGATGTGTACGGATGTGTTGTCCATATGTCAGCCGCATATGTGAACTGTCTGAGCCCAGTAAACATTGTGGCATGTCAACGTTGTGCCATGTAAAGCTGTAGCTGTTGTTGAAGGTACACCATAAATGTGGTATTGTACCCTTGACTGTGTGTAGATGTGTGTTGTTCACAGGTACAATGGCTACCTATGTACCAGCATCACACACAGTACAGATAGGTGTGGCCTTGCAGAAGGATATCCATGCCACAGTGGAATATGGTAACCACAGGACTGTGTGTGGCATGTGTGTACTGCAACCATGTACAATGTGATATGTATGTATGGGACCACTATCCATGTGATAGTCAGTGGGTGAATGTTGTTATGCAAAGGTGATGTGCATGCACCATGTGCCATGCATCCTGATGCCATGATACGCATATGACGTATCCACCACACTGACACCCATATGGTTGGTATCGGTATGAGCTGGTGGAGCAATAATGGCGCTTGGTATGTAGGTGTGGGAAACCTATGCATGGACAGTACTCTGTGACAGCATGTTCTGTATGTAAGCATATAGTGAACATGAGTGGCCCTATGACTGAGGACTGTGTAATGCAATATGTACCTGACATGTAGTAGGTACTATGGTATGCTGGCACCACTGTGTGTACAGTCCATGAGCCACATAGCATAACATCCTGCGACACAGGGTATGATGTGCAGGTGGATGTGTATGTTGTCAATACCAGAATGTGGAATGTTGCTGAAAGGCAATGTGAGGACAACGTATGATGTGTCCGCCTCCGTACCATCCTCAACTGCCCATGCAACTGTATGACAGGTGGCCAGCATGTGTATGTGCCCTACTGTGGCATACACAAGCCCAACACGGGTGCTAGGAAAGGACTGGAGGCCATCAATGTGTGTGGGAATCACGTTCCTGAGGATGTGCCCCATTGCTATGCAGAATGGTCCAGTCATGGGTGTATGACTATAGTCCCACCCATGCAATGCAGTGCCACCCATGTGTAGTGCGATAAATGCTGCTGTGCGGCAGTCAGGGTCCACAATGTCCGACGAACGGCTAGCAGTGAATATAGTGGCCTGGTGTGGAGACATATCCCGAACAGGTTGGTGGGACATTACAGCCAGGGACATTGGAAGGTGACATTGGGCCAGTGTCCCAGGACATATTGTGTGCATGTCAGTACTGTGTATGTGACCACAGGGACACTACAATGTCCATGCACGGATTGCAACCCTGTAGTGAGTGAGAGGGTGTATTGTCGGTAAGTACACCATCGCCTGGCATGTTGCCAACATTAGCTTGGTCTGCAATGCTTGGGTGACTATTGTATGTGACATCAGATGTGGATATTGCCAAAGAATACTGACATACCACCCCAATGCCTGAGGCCCCACACCGCAATGTGCGGCAGTCATGTTTAGGTAGCTAGCCTTGGAGTATGTGATGATGGACCTCGGGGACCCACCATGGCTGAAAGGTGATGCACCCCACACATGTGAATGTACACCACTGTGCAACAGCCTGTACATGTGGTCATACATCATATGTGCATGGAACATGACCACCACAGTGGCGTCTGTGAACTGGTCAGTACCGTCATGCCTCTGTGTGGAATAGCATGATTCCTGCAATTGTGTACATGCTACTGCAGTGCACTGTGGTATGTGTCAGCATATGTATGTGCAGTGTCCATCTGCCCGGGTGTCATGATAACAACTGCTGTCAGCAGACGTCCATAGTAGTTGTTGTAGTACACATGTTCCGTGCATGCTGTGATGGGTGTGTTTCCAGGGTGTGGCCAGCAAGGCCGTGTAGCATATGTGTTGAATCCACCAAAGAGGGGATAACCCAGGTGTGTCACACCAGTCACATGGAGGTAGTGTTCATGCTAAGGGTAGTGTAGGTATGGTATGTGTTGTGTATTGTTACATCCAGCTGAGTGGAGTGCATGACCCAAGCATGTGTAGGTACATGGGTGCCTATCCCAGGGAAGTGTGGGTTACTGTCAGCACACAGCAGTGGTAGCTGTCTGAGGTCCAATGTACACTATAACAACACAGACGGTATGTAACCTGTGGTGTACACTGTCGACTCTGTCGCGTGTTACAATGTGTATAGTGGTCACAAACACGGTTATCTGCACATGGAGCACCTATGATGCATTGTGTTAAGCAACTATCCAGGATGTGTGCAAAACACTGTGTGATGTGTGAACCCCTCATCTGTGGGTGTTCCGGTCCAGGTATGTGCCTAGAAGGTACGGTCCGTGTACAATCCATAATCGCAGGTGTGCTGCGCAGAGCATGGAGGCAGGTCCCAGTCACCGCAGACATATGTGAGTGGTGCAATTGTGTTTGTACCTCGCTTGTGTGCATCACAGTGGAAGATGCAAGCATTGTTCCACATGACCCCATGCCGTGCCTGCCAGTCACAGCCCTGCCGGTGACAGTTATGTGAAGCTACCAGAGAGGCAGTATAGCATGTGATGATGTACATGTGTGCTCTACACCCCAGGCTGATGGCTGCAGGTCATGCATGCCACAGCATTGTGTTTGACCTGGACCGTCATAGCGGTCAGATACCACATGCCTGTACAATAGCAGTAGGAGCATAGGCAACTGTTGCAGTGACACAGTAGGTCAATGTACAGTGTCCCCGTGTCCAGACCACTGCCGACTGTACACTATGGCTAGACACACACCCAGAGGGCTATAACACCGGTGAGCCATTGCATGTCCCAGTACACGTAGTCTGTGTATTGCCATCACAGGGCAGTCACAATAACATGATGTATGAGAGATATATTGTACCAGGTGATGTGTCATGTGTGCGTATGTTGAGTCTCAGAGGTGTTCACCCGTCTGCAACATCTCAGTGCATGATGCCTCGTGTAACATGATGTGAGGAACTGCAGTGTGATTCACAACAGCATCATCCGTGACTGGTGTGTTGTGAATGGTGTAACCCATGGGTGGGAGTGGGGTTTATGTAAGGGGTGTTTGCCTTACAACACAAAGGTGCAGGTTTAAGTTCTTTCAGACACAATTGGCTAAATTTAAAATGGCTCTACAAGGCAAGGGCAGTTAGCCTTAATCTGAATCTATGAATCTATGAATCTATGAATCTATGAGTCTGCGGGATATACACTGATGTTGGCCGCTATGCTGGTGGCCACCAGTGGTGCCTACAGTGGTCATACAGACATATTGCATACATTGTTCTTGCAGGAATGTCCATTGTTGTAGATGATGTGGTACTACGTGCTGGTAGGTGTGTGTTGTGAATGTTACCCATCCAGACGTGACCGTCAGGTGCAGTCATGGTTGTCGACAGCATCACCCCTATCCACAGCTGTCAGCACCCTGTCCCCAGAATGGGTAACAGTAGCCCTGCTGTGTGACTAATGTGCAGATCGTAGAACACCTACTACTGGCTGCCTAACAGTGTCATTTAGGAAGGGTATATGATGGCTGGAATACGCCGCTCCAGTGTATAAATGTGCTATCCCAATGAATTACAATGATTCCCATCTAGTAAGCCATGGCTGGCATGTAAACCATGTACAACAATGACTGTGTGACAGACCCTTCCAATGTGGTGCCGTGATGAACATGCACCCGTTAGAACACCACATGAGGTATGTTGCATGTAATGATGTACAACTGACAGCTATGGGCACAGCATGGATGCAGAAGCACATCTCCCACAGGCAGTACCGCTGTATGGTGGTAGGGGGGCATTGCACGAGTACATGTGACAGTTGCTGTACTGCCACATGTACGACATATCCATCATATAGGGGTAGCACTGGTACGTGATGGTCGGACATGCCTGTACATACGACCATGTCCCACAGGATATGTGTTACGTGTGTACATCACCTGTCGTACCGTCAGCAAGCTGTGAAGTGTATGACTGCCAGTGTACCTGTGTGACATGTTGTGCAATGGGTGCAAAGGTACGCAATAGCGCATTACATGCTCACATGTCCTGCACAGGTGCATAGCTTGACAATACAATACAAATAGGGTGTTGGATAATAGCAACCCACAAGAGGTGATGAGTACGGGTGGCAATGCACTATCACCTTTCCGGGTAAGGTGTGCATGTCCATGACACATTAGCACCTGAGATGTTAGCGGTACAGCTGTACAGGGCGGCATGTATATTTGATAACAAATACCCTTGCGTGCTCCACCAGTGGCCTGTTGACAGACAGACGTCAACACAATGTGCAGCATTGACATGTGCACAGCACATCACCGCTGGCTACAGTAGAACAGGGTTAATGTGTTGACATGTGCATAGAACATCAGCACCAGCTACAGTCGAACACGGTATGTGCTGATCCCCACCATCAGTGTAGCCCATGCCACGTCAGTGTAGCCCATGCCACAGAGACATGTTATGCATCTGTGTATGTACGGCCGGGAATGGACCTGGCCTAGCAGTATAGCTGTGTCAATGTTGCGAACAACATACTGAATGGGCTGTGTGTGTGAGGTGTGTGTCATAAGTGTATTTTCTGATGGATGATACCAGCATTGCCACCGCTATGTGAACATCCCCGTCCCCATAAATGAATACCTCGGCTGTGCTCAACACCATGGTCACTGTGGAAGGGATGGTGCCATGCGGTGCACCTGCCGACATGGTGGTGACAGCAGGCACCGGATGTAGACATATGAGGTACCCATGTCAGGTCGGGGTACCATCCATGTGCATGGGATATCACCGTGCGGGCATATACAGCACTGTGTTGAACAATATTACAGCACATAGCACCTTTCAGGGGTAATGTTTATGCATGGGTGTGCGATACCAGCATGCACCATACACACCCCCACCATGCAGCATGCTGCCTACCTTGCAGAAGGACATTGTCCACACCATAATGATGGACATGCGACATGTCCATATACCCATATAAATGACATATGGAATGGACAGCCATCGTCCCAATACTGGTATTCTACAGGCTGGACACATCCCTGTGCCATATATGTGATATACCCTGCCATACCATGCAACCCTGTCCATCACGGCTGCACATGCCATCAGTCATACATAGTGCGATGGCCACATGGCACATGCACTATTAACTGACTGGATCAGTAATGTGGCACTGATGCACCTTGTGGTGTCACAATTGCTGTGTGACAGCGTGTAAAATGTGCACGCACATGCTATGTTTGACCATCCCTGCAAATGTCATATGAGTACACATTGCCCCATGTGTATCACATGTGCAATACAGGCGAGCCGTGGCAGGATGTCCAACACCCGTACAGTGCTGAGTAGATGTATATGGCAAAACACATGCATGTACAGGTGTCCATGTGTATGTGTACAGTGCCACTGCTGACGTCCATAACGGCTGAGTCTGTGATGCTATGTGACATATACACAGCATCCGGGTGAACAATAGTACTGTGGACACATCGGGCCAAGTGCAGATTGGTAAGAACACAGGTGCAGGCAGGTACACATGTCCGCAGCAAGTTACCATCTACATGGAGTATGTACAGTGTGATGTGTCGACACAGAGATATGAGATGATATCCACTGCATAACGGTGTGACAGGTGTGGCAGCAACACATCAGCTGTGTCAGTGTCATGATGCGTCCCAGGGATTACTGTGCAGATGTCGTACTTGTCATAGCAATGTATGTTCAGCGGTATGCCAGTACATCAGTGTTAATGTGACCTGTCACCATCATTATGTCTTACAGATAATGCCATGTTCACGACTCCCAGCCTTCAGCCACCAGGAAGATGAAGTCATCATACCATTGCTCCATGACAACTATGACGTGCTGTTCAGCCATGCGCCACAGCAAGCGCAGCAGCGGGATGACCTGTGGCAGGATATACGCAGGAGGGTGAATGACGTGGGTGGCAACAACCGCACCTACCATCAGGTAAGCCGATACTGCACGGACCTCATACACCATGCGAAACAGCGTGCCACAGCAATCGCCAAATAACAAGGTGGAATGGGTGGTGGGCCACCTACCCAGCCCCCACTCACACACACAGAGGAGCTACTGGCCATCTGGGGACAGGCAGGGAACAGCATGCAGAAACACTAGCCGCCATCGTGGAGGTGGGTATCTCCCAACCAATGAGCCTGGAGCTGCCTGGTAAGTCAGTCCTGCATATGAGTATGATATCCACTGTAGTTGCAGGTGTCACTGTACATCATGTAAAGTAAAAACACATGCCAGGTATATGGGCACACAAGCCGCATACTACAGTATGCGATGTTGTGTATGCAGACGTGTGCATACCATATGCTATCACACAGGTACATGATGTCACATGCACAGTGCGAACTGTGGCTGTCATACAGTCATGGATAATGTTTATACTGTTGTGTCACCCCTATACAGGTACCTCTGGCGTGTCGCACAGACATGGGTCCGTCGCAGGTGAGACTGTTGTCAGTATCAGGCATGTTACAGTGTAGAGTTATTTGCCATGTGGCCAGGTATAACATGCACACCTGGGTTTAGTTCCAGTCATGTTATACAGGTTGCACCGCCAGACACACACATACCACCCATGTGCAGTAGATACAACCATTATTATACACCGGCATGAAACCACACTACCTGTCGGTGTGATATGTGTGGTCAGCTATGCATACCGCGGTGAAGGTGTTCTACAATGGATGCATATGTAGTATGCATTGGAACAATATTCGTGGTACGCACACAGTACCACACAGTGAGCAGTGATCTGTGCAGCACACAGGTGTCACCAATGTGACATATGCCCCTACATTGTGTGCACACATTGTGACATGCCACCCGACATGTCCCAAGCTTGTGGTGTTCTGTCTGCAATATTGTCACACCATCACATGACCTACACTCGACATAACAAACATCCACACTGTTGTCTGCATAGCCCTGTGGATTGTCACACCTCTGACATGTATGTGTGTATGTCACATGGGACACGACAGACATGTGTACAAGATGCCCATCACACACATTTGTCCCAGTCCCGTTCACACATGGCCATGGGTGATAGCCACAGGCATGTTGCCACACAGTACGCCTGATCTGGATAGACCCTGTTGCACATTGTCCACACATAGTGCAATCATAGCCGTAGTGGACCACCTGTACATTTGATGTGTTACACCGGACAACAGGAATGCCTGTCTGCAGCCACCGGAGGTGTCACCGATGTCTACCATATACGTGCTGTGGAACAGCATGACTGTGTTGCAGTCATGGCAATGCAATGCGTCCATGTTATGCATTGCACAGCGACATACATGCGTCATGTTGCCATGCAGTGGCACAGTGCCAGTACTCCACACTGTATAGCTATGTACATGGCTCACACTAACCACACCTGCACATACATATGTGCTAAACATGCATTCTATCTGTGGAGGCTGTACACACAACACTGCACTGTGAAGCCCATTACAATGCGGTGCATGTGGCGGGACACTATTGTGTCACACATGTATACATGTCACTGCACATGTCAGCGGATTACATGTCAAGGTAACATCAGCCATGTGTACTGTTAACCTGTTTGTGGCCACATGGTGTATCACGGGGATGCATGCAAACATGGAGTGTCTGTCTGTGTGTGTGTCTGTGTGTGTCTGTGTGTGTGTGTGTGTCTGTGTGTGTGTGTGTGTGTGTGTCTGTGTGTGTCTGTGTGTGTGTGTGTCTGTGTGTGTGTCTGTGTGTGTGTGTGTGTGTGTGTGTGTGTGTCTGTCTGTGTGTGTGTGTGTGTGTGTCAGTGCGTAATGTACCTTACAGTATGTCTTTGCATTCACAGGTGGTGTAGGTGCATTCCCCTCCTGCGGTCCATCTGATGTTAGTGTCCCCACAGATACTAGCAGTGATGACCATATGCATGAGGTACAGGCAGGGTTGTTAGGGGCAGAATCTGCGCCATTGGTTACCATCCCACCTATGTCTCCCTCATCCCCGCACACGGTTCTGATGCCAATACATACCACATCACCGTTGCCCATAGAGGAAGGACAGTCAGCGTCTGTTGGCATTGAACAGGAATGTGTGGTGGCTACAGAAGGTGTGACTACACACCATGTTGCCAGTGTAATGCCAGTGTAATGACTGGTGATGTGCCACACAGGCATGTGGCTGGTGCTGCTCATAGGAGGACCTCTGGCAGACATGCACCTGCAGTACAGGGCGCAGCAGCTGGTATCACCAGACGCATGTTCCAGACTGTAATGGCGGCACAGTCATGTGCAGAACGGCAGAATGGCAGAACCAAGAAGGGCAGAGGCTGCAGAGGGCTGCAATCCGTACCCTAAATGACAACATCCAGTCATTGGCGAATGCTCAACAGCAGATTGCTAATGTACTGGATAGGCGATTAGGTGAAATGGTTGGAATCCTCGACCGAGGCATGGCAATCCGTGAGCGTGAGCTGTCTGTGCTGGAACACCTGGTAGGGGTGCGGCGTAGGACACATGGGCATAGGCCAGCAACACCACCTAGTGGAGGTCGACGTGTGCGTGCCACCTCTCACGGACACTCACATAGTGCCGGTAGCAGTAGCAGTGCAGCTGGTGCTGCACTGTCCACACCAGGACACAGCAGGCCACATGGACGTGGCCCTGGCCGGTCCCATCGTGGACACAGTTCCAGCGGACATGTGTCATCGGACAGTAGCCACTCTATACCTCCACCTGGTAGTGCCCGTGCAACCCCAGGCAGGCACAGGTCACGTGGCCGTGGACGGACACAGTGAGCTGTACAACCTGCACTGTACAGTCTGGGGCTGTCAATTATACCCCGTGTAGGCATCACATATGGCTGAACTGTGTACACACATACCCACACACAGCAGATGCAACTGTAGGGCTCCACCACATCCACATGCATTCTGCACAGACATGCCCAGTAAACTCACCGGCCCTTACACACACACATGATGTTATCCATTGGTGCAGCCTATGCCCCTGGCTAAGATATCACCCTGTGCATATGATGAAGCCTCTGCCACATCCCTGTCATCCACACCATTGGTACAGGGCTATGCAAATATATTCTGATGCACAGGGTGGACAGGATAGTGAGAGGTGTATGTGATACCTGTGTATGCATAGCATGGGATGTGTATGTTGCAGTGGTTGTGTATGAAAGCTGACAGATGCGTATGTGGCGTTGGTTGTGTACTGTCAACATGCAGCAGACATACCATGTTGTGCAGGTGCAGCATGCATTGTGATGTGTTCACGGTATGTGTGATGGTTACATGTGTAGCACCATGTTGGTTCTGATAACCTGAATCCCTCCTATGGTGTACTCGCATGTGCCTACAGGGAGCACTGTTATCAGTCCCCCACATGTAGCTGTGGATTACCCACAGGCACATCTGGCAATAGCAGCATACCACATGTACCCGCAACCTGCCCGGACACCTACATGACACACATGTCCACACATATACTGCACCTGACACATGTGGTCGGTGCCACAGGCTACAGTGGACAGAGACGTTACATACATAGCAGGACACACTACATGTATGGTGACATGGTGCAGGTGTCGTACACAGCGTGCTAGCCACTGACTGCACGTGTCACCTGTCAGTTGTGGGGCATGCTGTGCAGCAGTCGGACCCTGTAACAGTACAGGAATATGGTCGCAATCGCGGGGTGTACACCACTATGATGCACACCCCATAGTGTGCAGATGGGGACACCTGCCTGTGTGGTCAGCACCCTCACAATACTATGCACCCACATGCCATGTCACAGGGGGCGGACTTGCACAGGTGGCCAGTATGGCTCACACCTATGGCATCGACAGGGTTGTGCAATGCAGCACCGGTACGGGATGGTCACCCTGCGTGGTTAGTGTCCGTTCACAACAGTATGTTTGCATACACCCTCACACCAAGCAGCAGACATACAAACATGTCGACACACACACATTGTGGTGACGACACATGCATACATGGAGAGACGACGTGTTGCATGTACTGCACCATCCAAATCCATGCACCCCACACTGAGGTATGTACAGATCTCTACTATGGTGTACAGGGATGTGTTGCATGTGGGACATAGTCCCCCCGATATGTGGCATACATGGGCACACATTCATGCACATATGTCAGTGCTGGGAATACTACACCCGCCATATGATACGTGTGCAGGCATACAGCGGTATGTAGTGCATTATGTGTACCAACACTGTATCCGGCAGATGTGCAGATATATGCACTTGGGAGGTGGTAGGTGTTACAGTTGCCATGTGACATACAGGCGATGACACCTGACCGATGGGTATGCATTATATTGGCACTGTCATGTAACAGTGACATAGCATACTGCATGCACATGGCAGGGTAGGATGGTGTGTGACACACCTGTGAGCCACCACCTGCACACATACATGTAGACAGGTGTTTAAACACATGATGTACATGCATACCTCCATACGTGCTGTTTCTATGCCACCAAATAACGGCCCCTATGATGGGTACGCATGTGGTAGGGTGTTGCCACTATGTTATGGACATCGGCCACTGCTCTTGCATGGCTGCTCCATGCACAGTACACGTGTCACATGTGTCTCCTGTTGCCATGTGTGTATGCATTGCTACGTTTCGACATGTGTGTTGACATACATGAAACATGGACTGTGGTATGGTATCACAGCTGTCACAGGCAAACAATACAAGGGTATGTGTCCCAGTCAACACCGCTACACCCTGTAGTGGGAGCATTCCACAGACATGGGTCCACCTTCCATTCGTGTGTGTAGCACCGCGTACGCCAGTGTTATGCATGTGGTACATCGCAGGCTTAGTATGTGTCATGTGTGCAGTCCATGCACACATCCAGACGATCACATGTATGACATATCCGGTCATTGGTGCACTCTGGTACAGCAGCAGTCATGTGTCACAGCTGTGTCAGGGCCGTGGTATGTGTGGAGCCGACCTGTCCATATATACAGATATGGGTGGACTACAGCACACATGTTGGATCATTGTTAGTACATGTGCACTCTGCACAACTGGTGTGCACTGCTATACAGACCTGTGGACATATGTCACATGCTGTTGTTGGACCATGAGGCTTACTGCTGCACCGATGACATGGTGCTGGCATGGCAGCTACAGTGTTCACTGCAGTGTCTACATGTTTGACCTGCACCCATGATGCCTGTGATATCATCTGTGTGTGTACGAGTAACTGCATGTGTGACCACCCTGTGCATGTAGACAGGTTTACCTTACTGTGACCTGCAGTGTGTACACTCCGTCTGCATGCTAGACGGCGCGTAGCAAATGCTAAGTGTGTGAGCATGCCCAGTAAGCAGTTGTGTAGATGGACACACGGTACAGTGCACACTGCGCCCTTCTGTGAGTATACCCCGTGTGCATGTATGTTCCCCCTTTGCAACCGCTAGGTGTGTGAGCATGCCCGGTTTGCTGTTGTGTAGGTGGACACGCAGTACGTTCCACACTCTGCCCTTTCATGATTACACTCCATGTGTATGCATGTTTGCACTTTGCAAATGCTAAGTGTGTGAGCATGCCCAGTAAGCAGCTGTGTGGATGGACACACAGTACTGTGCACACTGCACCCTTCGTTGAGTATACCCCGTGTGCATGTATGTTTCCCCTTTGCAACCGCTAGGTGTGTGAGCATGCCCGGTTTGCTGTTGTGTAGGTGGACACACAGTACGTTCCACACTCTGCCCTTTCATGATTACACTCCATGTGTATGCATGTTTGCACTTTGCAAATGCTAAGTGTGTGAGCATGCCCAGTAAGCAGCTGTGTGGATGGACACACAGTACTGTGCACACTGCGCCCTTCTGTGAGTATACCCCGTGTGCATGTATGTTTCCCCTTTGCAACCGCTAGGTGTGAGCATGCCCGGTTTGCTGTTGTGTAGGTGGACACAGTAATGCTCCACACTCTGTCCTTTCATGATTACACTCCATGTGTATGCATGTTTGCACTTTGCAAATGCTAAGTGTGTGAGCATGCCCAGTAAGCAGCTGTGTGGATGGACACACAGTACTGTGCACACTGCGCCCTTCTGTGAGTATACCCCGTGTGCATATATGTTTCCCCTTTGCAACTGCTAGGTGTGTGAGCATGCCCAGTTTGCTGTTGTGTAGGTGGACACGCAGTACGTTCCACACTCTGTCCTTTCATAATTACACTCCATGTGTATGCATGTTTACACTTTGCAAATGCTAAGTGTGTGAGCATGCCCAGTACGCCATGCATGGACACACAGTACATTCGGCACCGACGTCTGAAACCAGGCGTGTAGCCATGCCCAATGACATCCTGCATAGCCATGGTGGCCGTCCAGGTGAATTATATGTAGTTGCTATGCCACAGTGGATGCCTACATCATACACACTTGTTGCTCTCTCAAAGGGTGTACTGTCTGTGGTGCATCCCGTATCCATTTTGTGCTGTAGTGCTCCGTAGATAGGTAGTATTCACGAGTGCAGCACTGCCGTGTTACTGTACGTCCACCTTGGAATAGTAACATGCTGTGTGACTGCTCACTCTGTAGTCATTCCCTGTCAGAATCCTTGACTTTGCAGATGATATCACCCACCTAGGAGTATGCCTCTGACAGTGCGGTGCTCAGTAATCTCGGTAGCACGTTCCGTAAATGCATCATGCTGTAGTGTGTTCATGTACTTAGGTGTAGGTTCAGCTCCCATTCCTTCCCAGTGTGTGTGTGGGGGGTGTGTGTGTTTCCAGCCACCTCTGGGGACAGTAATGCTTTTAGACGCTTCACAACACATACATTTGCTATCAGCATCTATTCCCTTGTGGATGATGTCACCCACCTAGAAGTATGCCTCTGACAGCGCTGTGCTCAGTAATCTTGGTAGCGCGTTCTGTAAATGCATCATGCTGTAGTGTGTTCATGTAGTTAGGTGTAGGTTCAACCCCCAGCCCTTCCCAGTGTGTGTGTATTTCCAGCTGCCTCTGGGGACAGTAATGCTTTTAGATGCTTCACAACACATACATTTGCTATCAGCATCTATTACTTTGCGGATGATGTCACCCACCTAGAAGTATGCCTCTGATGGTGCTGTGCTTAGCAATCGTGGTAGCGCGTTCTGTAAATGCATCTTGCTGTAGTGTGTTCATGTAGGTAGGTGTAGGTTCAACTCCCGGCCCTTCCAAGTGTGTGTGTGTTTCCAGCTGCCTCTGGAGACAGTGATGCTTTTAGACGCCTCACAACACATATATTTGCTATCAGCATCTATTCCTTTGCGGATGATGTCACCCACCTAGAAGTATGCCTCTGACAGTGCTGTGCTTAGTAATCTCGGTAGCGTGTTCTGTAAATGCATCATGCTGTAGTGTGTTCATGTAGTTAGGTGTAGGTTTAACCCCCAGCCCTTCCCAGTGTGTGTGTGTGTGTGTGTGTGTGTGTGTGTGTGTGTGCACATTTTCAGCCAACTCTGGGGACAGTAATGCTTTTAAACGCTTCACAACACATACATTTGCTATCAGCGTCTATTCCTTTGCGGATGATGTCACCCACCTAGAAGTATGCCTCTGACAGTGCTGTGCTCAGTAATCCCAGTAGCACGTTCTATTAATGCATCATGCTGTAGTGTGTTCATGTAGTTAGGTGTAGGCTCAACACCCAGCCCTTCCCAGTGTGTGTGTGTGTGTTTCCAGCCGCCTCTGGGGACAGTAATGCTTTCAGACGCTTCACAACACATACATTTGCTATCAGCGTCTATTACTTTGCGGATGATGTCACCCACCTAGAAGTATGCCTCTGACTGTGCTGTGCTTAGCAATCTCGATAGCGCGTTCTGTAAATGCATCTTGCTGTAGTGTGTTCATGTAGGTAGGTGTAGGTTCAACTCCCAGCCCTTCCAAGTGTGTGTATCCAGCTGCCTCTGGAGACAGTGATGCTTTTAGACGCCTCACAACACATATATTTGCTATCAGCATCTATTCCTTTGCGGATGATGTCACCCACCTAGACGTATGCCTCTGACGGTGCTGTGTTCAGTACTCCGAGTAGCACATTCTGTAATTGTGTCATACTGTCGTGCGATAGGGTAGGTAGGTGTAAGGTCAATTCCCATGCCTGCCAGATGTGTGTGTGTGTGTGTGTGTGTGTGTGTGTGTGTCTATGCTCCCAGCCACATGGGTTCGTAGGTTATGGTTTTAGACGCTTCGCAACACACGTATATCCTGCTGACATCTCTGTGTTTGTGGATGTTGAGATGCACCTAGTGGACTGCTTGTGTGTCTGCTGTGGTTAGCGACCTCAGTAGCGTGTTCTCTACGTGCGTCCTGCTGTGGTGTGATAGGGTAGTGATGTGTAGGTTCCACTACCAGCCTTGCCACATGTGTCTGTCTGTATCTCTCTCAATGTATATACATATACATATTTTATGCCCATAGCGCTGCTCTTGCATGGACAGCTGTCAGTCCCATGTATCGCATATGTGCACGGCTTACACATAGCAATGTGGTACGGTGCAAATCCAAACATTGTCCATGCAACGTCCGTGTTCCGGGAGGTGTTCCACGCCCTACAGACATCTCCTGTATATCTTGGCAGACAGCTATCCTTGCTGTACTGTCACTGTACTCATACACGCCATAGACTTAGTGTAGCATTGGCTGTTTATGGTGTGTGCATGTCTATTTGAGCTGTGTGCATAGTCGTGTGTATGTCCCACTATAATCATCTGTGCAGGTGTTGCCAATATAGGTTATTCATGTAGACTGCTGTTTAATGTGCATTTCAGCACATACCTGCAGACAGTACTGCCCCTCCTACTGCGGCACATTTTGTCATCTTGCAGTGCGTAATAATGTTTCCACACACATGTATCTGTGTCTGTTCATAACACTCCACCTCAAGGAGCGTATATCTGGACAAGGCCTTATGTGATAGTGGGACACTCAGGGCCAGTCATGACATGTTGCTCTTAGAAACATTGATAGTGAGCACAGTGATATGTTATGCATGCGTATGGCATTTCTGTCTGATTTGGTGTCTTCATCGCATGTTTGTCGTTGTTTCCTGTTGTCAGTTATCATGAGGGTGCCGGACTATTACTGTGACGTGGAACTCAGCAAACATATGAGGCATACTTCTACACAGTCCGCGTACATCTGTGCAGTTGCAGAGTATGTATCTGATACAACATACCTACTGTCTGGCTGCGATACACACACAGTGTATGGCGGCATGACAGACCACATGACATTACTTTGTATTTGCACGACACACCCACGCAGACAGTTGTACTCCTCACACAGGTCTACATCTGCTTATCCACACTAATTGTTCTTTCATGTACCATATGTGTGCGTCATATTTGCGCTTTCCGCCAGTGGCGGGGCTCACGTACGGCTATGGGGGCCTGGTAATTGTTATGTTGATACGTCATGACACCCTGGGGGACACTTTACCTTTGTGTCTGGTTACCTTCCACATTGACCTTCGTGGGGCATACGTTGTCATTCACATCTTCCGGGGTATGACTTATACATGTTTGCACATTTGTCCTGCTGTCTTTCTTCTCACCTGTCCGCCTAGTATCACCGGTTCAGTACATGTATTTTGGACAGGTTAGTTCCTTCATACCCTTGACCTGTTGTCATTATGTGTACATGCCCTGACGTTCGGCCTTTGCCCTTGTTACGTTTCACATAGTGATGTGCCTTCCTAGCTGATTGCTGCCTAGGCATTACAGACTGTGCGGTAGGTGATGGTGACCGCTATTTCCATTGCATGATTGGTGACACTCATAACATCCGTAGTCATGGCTACGCCAGTATTCGCACAACGGTCTGACTTTGTCTGGGGTATATATAATATAGTCCCTATCTGTATTTCCTGTACTATGCCTTACTGCAGCTGTGTTATTCTGACAGTTTTCCAGTTATGGGTACCATCTTGGTCGTACGCATGTCCATCCATGGGAATCGCCTACAGGACACTGATATAGGGCTGTACATATTTCCAACCTGCTTTCCGCATTATCCGGTGGATGCTTTGCACCATTAGTTGGGATAAAGGCACCCACACCCCTCCCACGGGGCGGGCCTATGGATTATCCACCAAACAACACCTAGGCCCATTTCTGCATACCCAGGTTCCCATGCCTGCAACCCTCTATGGTACACATTACACATGGTTAATGTGTGCGGTACTGGGATGTGGACACACTTATATGCACTTTCCACTCTAGGGATATCTGTCCGTATGTCCTGCATGTCATGAACACATGTGTCATCAGCCTTGAACCCGCTTTAAGTGCATGTATAGCTGATTCGTATTTGCGGCTGTCACTTCCTTTGTGTCAATCATAGCGGGTGCTGCAAATGGATAAATTTTTGGAGTCCTACAATGGACAAAAGTGTAGAACTTGCTGGACTGTCACTTTCTGGCCAGTGATTTTGACTGCTGCTGTATGTTCCCCATTCGTGGATGTCTGTTTGACTACCCATATTATCTATTACTTGGCATATTTATATCCATGTGTCATATATATGGGACATAGGTCTGTTGTGTGTACATATATACATGTAAACCCCTCGTTTCACACCTTGCTTTGTTAATGTCTGTGGATTACCTGTGTACACACATCTATAACCATACCATACCTTTTCACTGTACAGATACTGGCAGAGTGTATGGATGGTTGACCCTTTATCTTAGGTGTGTTTCACATTGACCTGTGTCTATCTGGCAATTTGCTGGCATTTCATGTGAGACTTACGGTGGCACCATCTGACAAGTAGGTCAGGTTACAGATGCATACCCTTCGTCAATCCCTGCTACTAACACACCCGTTATTCTATCCACTTTCTATGTTTGTCTTAGCACATATCATGTGTTTCTCACTATTTGTAGCAGTACTTTGCATGGCATTGTCCGGTTCCATACTTTCAGAGGCTGACAGTTTTGAGACATGTATAACTAATTTGGGGGAAACAGCATTAGGTTACTCTGCTGTGAGCGGATCACACATGCACAGGTGCACTTGCATTCCCTTATCGTGGGTTACATGCAGGCGCACATGCATATCCGTATTCTGGGTTACATATGTTTACCGAGTCTGTGCACTTATGTGGCCTGTATTAGTTGTGACAGTTCCAGGGACATATCTCTGATCCGGTTAACGGACATATGCGGAACACACTTCCACCTTTACATATGTAACTGTCTTTGTGGCACAGATGCATTAATTACACGTTCACAGTTATATGTTCTATAGTCGTAATTCTAACGGGACTGCATTCACATTGGCCGGTTGCTGTGACCACTGCACGTTTGCTGTTCTGTCTCATTTATATGCATACCCATGGTACATAGCTACATTAACATATCCCCCCCGCACTCACTTACGTCACAGGCATCCCTTCTCCTGCTGGGAAAAGTGTGGTACTACATGTCACACATTCCCTATTCCCTAATGCTCTTGACCCAGGATGCATATGGCATAACCGCAGGGATATTCAGATCACGGGGGCTTATAGCCCCGATGCATACGGGTCTGCGATTGTCAGGGTGTTCCTGTGGTGCTCTGGGTCTGGTCATGTCCGCCTAGTGTACTGAACTGCCCTGACCGTGTACGAATGTCAGACGAGGCACATGGGCACGGTTTGTCCATGTTCATTATACCATAACCCCCCCCATTATTCCAAACTGTGCACGCTGATTGGGCAGCGTGCCCGTTGTAAATCGAGTTATAGTAATGGAAAACGGTCCGGTCAACCGAACCTATTTCCATTAGTATACCTCGGTATTTGAAGCCTGTCTTGCTATGTTACATGGGTTTAACATAGCGTGACAGCTTTAAATTAGCCACAGAGATGTCCGTTGCTTACTTTGAGGCAGTCTCGCTATGCTATACACAATACCATAGCGAGACAGGTCGTAAAACAAAGCAATGGGGACAGCAAGCTCTCCGTTGCTTTTTTGTAGTGTTTTGCTAAGTTAACTGGGTTTACCATAATGAGACAGTTTCGACATTAGCATATTTGCAAGCCTGTCCCTGCCTATGACAATACTTCCTACTACATATGGGGTATACCCACTCTGTGTAGGTGTGCAGCTGCACATGGCTGCTAGCTGGATTGGGTGGACATTCGGACATGGGTGCAGGTTACGTGCTATGACGGGGTTGTTGTGTATTACATTTGCATGCATGGGTTCTGCTTCTGGATATTCCAATTTGGCATATGCCATCCTATGTGTATGTGACAGTTACGTTGCTGTGTATGGCACATTTTACTTTACATATGTTTGTGTGTGTTTGGGATATCTGGTTTCTTTATGGTTGTTATATGGCCACGACTGCCCAGCTGTGTACTATCACTACCACTGTGGGACTGCTGGTGACCATGCCCATGGGGCTGGTCGTGTGTATTTGTGGTGCGCTGACATGATGCAGTATACCTCCACTGGGTATGATTGCTGACAGTGCACTACGTAACAGACACAGTATTCTGGGTATTATGTGTTCCATGAACGGGAACATTTTGTATGTCGAGCATTTATGTTTTGGTTCTCCATTTTGTGTGGACGGGTACTATGTAGCATACTTTGCATACGTTTCATTATCCACGGACACTTTTAGGTGCGGTTACTATTGCAGGCAGCCTGTAGATCTCAGCACATTAGGTTGCTCATTGCCTGCCGACTTGGCCACGCCTCCGAGCGCATCCTGGTTAGGCTCCCTGGACTTGCGCATGTGCCCTATGCACGTGGTTGTGGTTGCAGCGCACACTCATTAATATGCATGTGGCACTGCTACGCCATTTGTACGCTGCATGGCCGGCGCAAGCCTTACACCAGCCTTGCGCCGAGCTTCATGAATCTGGGGGTTAGTCATTTAGTTATTTATTTAATGATTTATTTATTGACATTTGATAACCATGAAACTTCTATTGGGTAGAAGCCCATTTTCAGCAGAGGCCATGGAGTAAAGCTCTGACATATTACAAAATGTGTTAAGAACAATAATTTTATAATCTTCAAATATATAAAAAAAATGCATCTGCAGTTTAAATAATTATAACAAATTAGATGTGAAATATAAACTTTGGCTAAGAATCAACACAAGTTATATGGCAATCATTTAAAATTTAGAGAAATTTTAGAGAGCTTTTTCAGAGATTAAAGGTAAGTTAGTTTAATGCAAACAGGCTTATAGTATATTTGGAGAAAAAGGGAAGAGAATTTCATAGAAGTAAGTCAGTAAGTGATGAAGGGTGAATAAGGAAGCATAATGAATGAAGAGGTACTTGTTCACATTTAGTGATATATAGTTTATCATGGTTTAGCAGAGCCAGACTTTAGCCAAGAAGTTTTTCAGAGTGGTTTTGAAAGATGAGAGCCAGTGTATTGGCCTGATGGATACAAGTAAGGAGTTCTAGGCCTTAGCAACCTTGTACAACTACAGACAATGCCAGTGGATTTGATTGTTTTTTTAGACAGACAGGACTTTTTGATCACTGGATCGAAATGACCAATTAGGAACATAAGTGTGTAGAATGATTTTTAGTGTTAGACAGGCAGTTCGATGCTGGGTGATATTGTAGGTGGTAATACGTTGTGTATATGTTAGTTGATGAGGCAGTTGTAACCAATTTAGGCTTTCTAGTGCTATATAGTACTTGGTTTTAGAAAGGGTATTTGCTGCCAGTTTAGCAACTTTGTTATAACATTGTTCAAGTTTTCATTTTTGTGAAGCCTGGAGGTTAGTAAGGATGGGAGCACCATAAATAATGGTAAGGAGGAGATAAGTAGGGGCAAGTCTAGTTTTAGTTGTGCTGGTGAAACATTTTTCGTCTCTGTAAAGCATCCTTAGGTTTTGATTAGTTTTTCTTATGCAGTTTTATATACGTGGGTCAAATGCAAGATTATCATCCACTATCACCCCTAATAATTTGCTATGAGAAGTTACTTCAATGGCTGTATTGTCAAGAGAGATGGTTTTAAATTTTTGTTTTCATGTGAGAAGGAATTGAGGAAAAAGTAGGTTTCCCTTTTTGGGGTTGATCATGAGATGTGAGTTACAAAGCCATGTTTCAGTGGTTGTTAAAGCTTCTTGAGTAATTTCTGGAGGTGTACCATGATATCAGATGTGCAAATGAGAATAGAATCATCTGTGCATTGTATTAGGGTGGCCTGTTTTATAGATGTGTCGAGGGTGTTGGTGAAAATAGTACAGAGGAGGGGACTATTGATAGAGCCTTGTGGTACACTGGTGTGACTGAGACTGATACCTATTGGTCAGGTAGCTTTTGAACTACATAGGAGTGGACTGACAGAGACCTAGTGATGACATTTGAAGTAGAAATTTGCTGTGGTTAACTGTGTAAAAGGTGTTAGACAAGTCTAGAAATAAAGAAGAAACTAATTTACCATTATCTCTAGCTTTATTGACATCTATATAAGTTAAAAGGGCATGTTAGCACTATGGAAAGGACAGTAGCCATGTTGTGTAGGAGATAGGAGTTCTTCCTGCAGGAGATTGTCTAGCAATTGTTTTTAAATACATTTTCAATTGTTTTGGTGAGGGGAGATAAGGTTGCAATGGGTCTAAAGTTATTAATGCCTGTTGAATTTATTCCTTTGTGCAGAGGGATAACGTGTGTCTTTTTCCAGAGAGAGGGAACATGAGATTCATGGATTGATCTATTTATAAGGATTGAGACATTATAGACAATACTATTAGATGCTTTTCTTAGGTACTTGCTTTGATGGTCATCAGCTGAAGAAGATAATAGTTTTAAAGTTTAAGAATAGTTTTATATAGGATGTGGGCACATGTTTGAAGATGAAAGTGGATGTGGTGATATGTGGCTGCTGGGCAGGGTTGGGTTTACATGTTGGTGAGTCCTTGGTTAGAGATTCTATACTATCTATAAAATCAGGGTTGAACAGTATTGCAACTGCTGCACAAAGTGAAAAGTTGCCTTGTAGCAAAAAATAAACAACCACCACTATATCCAACAAATTCAATAAAACTCTTAAGTCTCAGCCAAAGCCTTCAAGGAGTATAACACAATGTAAAAAAAACTTGCCCCGTATATACACATACAAATGCATCAATTAAACAATTAAACAATGAAATAAATACTCTCCAATTATACTCTTCAGTTTGTCCCATTGAACTGTATTGCAGTGTAGAGTGATGAGTTATCACGATAGGGGTTTGGGTTGAATTTTTGGCCGTGATGCAAGATTTCTTTAATGGGTGTCCAAACTTTTTTGGGTTGTGTTTAGTATTATTCTGAAAGCTATTATAGTATAATTTTTAGTATTCATTTATTTGCTTTTTAGTATGATTGCTAAGGATTCTGAAGTTTTCAGGATATTGAGGTGTTTTGTATTTTTGCCATTCTTTCCATGCATTTTCTCTTCCTGCACTAGCATTGTACTCTGGATAGTCCAATTGCATTATTTGTTTTTAGTCTCATCCTTCTACGAGGTGCAAGACTGCTGAGAATATTTAGCAAAGTTGTATTGAATTTATTTACAGCATCATCTAAGGGGAGGATTTTTAGGAAGTTCTAGTTAATAGATGATAGTGTAGTAATGAACATTTCTGGGTTAAACTTGGGAAATTTGTGTTGTTTTATAAATATGCTGTTTAAATGGATGTGTGAGATGTCTGGGATAGATTGGGAGATGATCACTGAGAAAGTTTGACATTGTACCTCTGGTGGGGTATTTTCTAGGATTTGATACTAGGATCCAGTCTTATAGGAAATTTGATGTCTTGCTATACTGTGTGGGGTTATTAGTTAGTTGTATGAAACCACGTAAGCTCATGCTAGATATAGGTAAATTAGAATTTATGTCCAACCAATTAACATTCACATCACCTAGTAGTATTTTTTTTTCTTGTGGAAATGTTATGGGTATCCAGTATAGGAAATATTTCAGTATAGCTGCATTGTCGCCATGAGGGATGTAAAGGACAGTAATCCATTTTGTTTTTAATTGCTTATTTTGATGAAAACAATAAGACGCTCAGCTGAATGGAATTTTTGTTTTGGTTTGCTGTAAGAGGAAATGTGATAGGCGTTGAGAAATATTAAAGTAATACCACCACTTTTCATCTTTAGATTTCTGTACTTCATTAGCATACAAAGTGTTTATATCATTTTTCAATGCCAAATGGCCTTCATTTTGAACTTCATTTGTTGGGTGAAATATGGAATGTGTTTTCTTCATCTGCAGGCTGAATTATATTTCTTGTATAAAAAATATTGCTCACATCTGTATATGTGTATGGTAGGTATGTTAATCCCTGCGATTCACAAAGGCCGATTTTCTGTGCAGGAACAGTGTAGCAGCTCCTGCATGGAAAATGGCCTCTGAGCGATCCAAGAAAGTGCCATTTTCACATGCATGAGCGGCCCTACACTGTTCTAGCACAGAAAACCGGCAAATATGAAAATCACCTCATTTGCTGGTGAAAACCATGCAAATTAGGTGATTTTGTGATCCACCAAGCTGCCAGGTCTCTGTGATAGATCAGTGTCAGTGCAGAAATGTATTCAGCTACTAACTGAATACATTTCTGCATCTGACAAAACGGAGTCATGAGAGCTCATGTAAAAGCATGTATTATGTTTAATACACATGCCAGTGGCCAAATATAAGGCCATTGGCATTAAAAACAGTTTATTTTTTTTTTAAATTAAACTTTTTTTTTTGGCCGATCTTGCCCGTTTAAGCTTAGGGCAGTGGCGAGCAAACAGGATCATACCGAAAATAAAAAAAAAATGAGAAAAGTCCATTTTAAGTTAATTCTGCATTTTGCCATTATAGTCAATGACATGCAGAATGTAAACAATACCAGGAAGGAGAATGCTGACAACCGACACTCAGTGAGGAGGAAGAGAAAAGTGTACAGACACAGGGAGCACTGGTTGTCAAGGGGAAAGGGTCCATTTAAGTGCAGTAACTAACAACCTACACACTGGGGTATGCAAATGAGGGGAGTTATACTGAAACACAAATTTCTTCAAAGTGTCAGCTTGTACCTAACCGTGTAGGTGCAGCAACTCAAGAGAGCAAGTGTAAGAGCTGAATGACTTCATAAGTGGATGAGTCATACTTGTTGTAAGCTCATTGGAGCTCTGTGGCTGGTGTTTGCCCTTAGCTAAGCACAGTTAAGGAAGGGGGCGTGTCAGATGTGCCTGAGCACTGCATACATAGCATAAATGGGTGTGCATGCCACGCACCGGGTTTTAAAAATAAAAAAAAATAAAAAAGAGGAAATGGCAGCACTGTTTACATTTCAGCACTGGGTATGCGCAGCACACCTCGGGGCTTAAATAGGGAGGAATTGAGAAGGGGGAACAACAGTAGGAAGGCAATCAAGGAGAACTAGTATAGCTGGCAGGTGGAATGTATCAGAATCAGCCAATTACACATGCAGCAGCCCAGCACACTACTATAAACTATACAAACACCTTTCAGACTGAATGTAGGGGAAACAGCATTAGTAAGGTAATCCAGGAGAACTAGTATAGCTGGCAGGTGAAATGTATCAGAATAAGCCAAATACACATGCAGCAGCCCAGCACACTACTATAAACTATGCAAACACCTTTCAGACTGTTTTTTGGGGAACAGCAGTAGTAAGGTAATCCAGGAGAACTAGTATAGCTGGCAGGTGAAATGTATCAGAATAAGCCAAATACACATGCAGCAGCCCAGCACACTACTATAAACTATGCAAACACCTTTCAGACTGGATGTAGGGGAAACAGCAGTAGTAAGGTAATCCAGGAGAACTAGTATAGCTGGCAGGTGAAATGTATCAGAATCAGCCAAATACACATGCAGCAGCCCAGCACACTACTATAAACTATGCCAACACCTTTCAACTGCTTTTTCCCACAAAATCTACACCACCGATGTACAAAGATGGGGGATTTTTAACTGGCAAAACTAACTAAAATGTTAGAGGCTGCTGCTGCTTTACTCCAGCAATATGTGCTAGAGACTGAGGGTGGTGAGGAATAGAATGCTGACTACCGACACTCAGTGAGGAGGAGGAGGAGAACAGTGTACAGACCCATGGTAACCTACAAGGGCCTACATGAGCTGGAGATAGTGGAGTGCTATAGGGTGGACAGGGGCATTCTACAGAAAATCGTTGAGCTGTGCCCACCACACCTCACACACAGAACCAATAGAGGGGAACCCATCCCAGTCGATACCAAGGTATGTCTAGTTTTAAGAATACTAGCCACAGGTACCTTCCAAAGACCAACTTGGGATATTATGGGGGTCTCACAGGCATCAGCATCCAGGGTACTCCACCAGTTCCTGGATGCCATGACACCTCATGCCAATGAGCACATTTATTTCCCCACCACCCATGAGGAGTTGACCAGAAGTATGTGTCTCTTCTACTGTATAGCAGAATACGCTGAGATAGTTGGTGCTATAGACTACATGCATATCCACATCAAAGCACCACCCGGTGAGCGGGGTAGGGTCTACATAAACCATAAGAGCTTCCCCTCCATCAGCTGCCAGGTCATGTGCGATGACCAGGGCATTATCATGAATGTGTGTGCTGGCAGCCCTGGAAGGCATCATGACTCCCACATCTGGCATTGCTCACAGCTCTATCAGGCATTTGCCAGTGGGGACATCCCATATGGCCATCTAGTGGGGGAAGCTGTTTATGCACTGGAGGTGTGGCTGATGACACCCATCAGAAATGCACACACACCTGAACAAGAACACCATAATGAGGCACATGCACAAACCAGGATCATTGTAGAGCATGCGTTCAGGGTGCTCTAGTCACGGTTCTGCTGCCTTGACATATCCGGTGGAGCCTTGCAGTACCCTCCAGCTACATGTACACAAATGGCCATAGTATGTGCCATGCTACACAATATGATCCTGCAGAAACAGCTGCAGCAGGAAGAGCACGGGGCAGGGCCACACCCCCCCACACTATTGCCAAGGCTAGCACAAGCACAGAGGGACTTGGAGGAGGAACTTCCTGTGCCTGCCCCTGTAGGTAGAAGGAGGTGTGGCCAGTATGCCCATGCCTTGGCAAAGCGGTAACACATAGCACACACACTGACACTGTAGGGACCCAGGGACTGATACCTCTCTCTGACTCACACATACAGTAAAAGGGATGCCAAACATGACATTACCTGTGCTTTACCATGCATAGGGAGTGTACCATGTGCATCCAGCATAGTCACCCCTCCAGCACTGTCCTCAATACTGGCCCAGCAACAAGGTAAGTCACCCTTCCTATCAATTACTGAATGGAGTAGTATGTTCTCATACTTGTATGTATGATATGGATGTAAGCATGCAAGGGAATTGGGTGGCTAAATGGGACAGCAGCGGACAGCTATATGGAACAGCAGGAAATTTACAACAAATACTGGTGTCAATATACTAGGCAGCACTACAGAAGGTGACAACCCCCATGGCAGTACATGTCATGGCCCAAATAACTGTGGGTGTCAATAGGTCACACACATGGATGTCAGTGAGGGTCTCATACCCACCACCAGCCTCACACAGCAGGACAGGCATAGATGACCATAAAGAAAGGCTGGGCTAAGGCCCCCAAATGATGGCAATGGTGAACAGCCCCCCACCAGACCTACACAGACATACTACAGCAGGTCTGGCAGTTGCATTCTAGTTCTGAAGGGTAAGAAGTCTGAAATTGAAATGTATGCCATTAAGATCTAACATATATACTCTACTGATATGCCTCTTTTCTGAACGATAGGTCACAATACAATATGAAATGGAAGTCATCAGAGTAACCAAAATACCAGTACTGTCATTGCAAATGTTTAAAGTCTGCAGGTGTGCACTCACTCCTCAATCCCACTTAGAAATGCAGTAACAGATGGCCTGCAGCACTCTCCAATGGCCTACAGTCCTCTGGCAAAGGCCCATGCCTCACCCATAGTGCCAATGTATGGAATGTCAGGGGGTTCCAACTAACAATCTAACACAGTAAACAGAAAACAAATGCAAGGCCATTTTGACAACTGCCAGTAGCATGCCTCCCCATGTCCTACTGCAAGGACTTTGTTCCAGGCCATAAAAACTACTGGGATAAAGGCCCAACTATAGGGATACCTCTGAGATATTGCTCACATAATGTTAGGAAGAGGAGAGAATAACAGAGGGGGGTGTAGAAGTATGGATGTCATGGAGTGTGTGAAGTCTGAAACCCTAATGTCCATCCATACTACTCCCTGACTGCAAACCCATGAATGAATAGCCACAAAACTGCTTGTAAACCACAATTTGAAGGTAAACTGACCAGATATGTGAGTCCTGCCTCTGGATAACCTGGGTGTATTTGTACAGCTGAGATGTATGGCCCCAGAAGGATATGGCTATTCTGTGCAGCTGAGAAAAGAACAAGGAGGGGATCTCCAGCCAGCATACTAACAAGGTGCTGGACCATTTACACAGAACCAGCAGTCTATTGTCTGTAGCTACCCCTCCACAATGGGAGGTGTGTGTCAGAATGTGTAGTCTATATGCCTCAGAATATTGGTCTTAGCTATCTTCTTCCTGTATTTCCCTGGTAAATAACTGTGAGCAAAGAATGATAATTGTCATTACTTGATGACATGATACATTACAGTGTAAAACAGTACATATGTCAGCAAATATATGCTACAATCAAACATGGCACACAAGCAGCACAGACAGCAATGGTTACAGTATCCCCCATATGTTATGCCCATTTTGTCTCCATATTGGCAACCTATCTACAGATATCCTGCAGAAACAATTTGCTAGGAGTAGCTGTAGCACACAAAACCCTGAACTGTAGTCCAACCCTTCCTGGAATGGATGCACATACTCAATATAGAAGGTCATACTGGGCATGCTCCTACACTTAGAGAAATGAAACCCATGTCTCACAACACAGTGGACTGCAGATTTCGGTTATTCACAGCTGTCTGTGCACACACACCAAAATGTACACCATTGATACTTCACACACACACTTTAGATAGGAATACTCACACATATCTAAGGCCAACATAATATAATATGTCAAACATACACAGAGATGTGGGGAAGAGAAAGACAGACAGCAAAAGAGAGAATCCCATTATGAGGCCTTTCTCACCCAGTACACATACTATTGGCCTATATCACATGATGTGTTGATGTCATTCACTGTAGAAATATCTTTGGTTAGCCCCCAGCCCTATTAGTCTCAGTGGTGCTTGTGATAACTGTGTGACACTACAGTCCAATTAAGTATCCATGTTGCATTTGTAATCTCAGTCCTGTCAAATGTTAAGTTGTGTGTGAGTGTGTGTGTGTGTTTCTAGATGAATGTGGTTGAGGCCATTCACACACACTAAACTTCCCTTAACCCTCCTGCTGATGTCACTCACCTTCAAAGATACCTTTGGACAGCTCTCTAACCTGTAATCTCCATGGCTCTTGTGATAATTGCATAATACTGTAGTGTAGCAAACTAGTTAGGTTGGAGTTCTAATCCTGCTCCTGGCAACTGTAAAAATGTGTGTGTTTGTGTGGGAAAGAGTGTGTGTGACTTTGCAGAACACTTCCCTTACCCCTCTTTTTGCACTGCTGCTGATGTCATTCACCTTCAAAGATACTTTGAACAGCTCTCCAGCAAATAAGCTCTGTGGCGCTTGCGACAACTGTGTAATACTATAGTGTAGCAAACTAGTTAGGTAGGAGTTTTAATCCTGGTCCTGGCAACTATGAAAATGCTTGTGTGGGAGAGTGTGTTTGTGTCTTTTTTGACACCTGATTTTTTGGTCATTCATACTTACTACACTTCCTTTATACCTCCTTCAGCACTGCTGCTGATTTCACTCACCTTCAAAGATACATTTCAACAGCTCTCCAAAATATAAACTCTGTGGCACTTGTGATAACTATGTAATACTATAGTATAGCAAACTAGTTAGGTAGAAGTTTTAATCCTGGTCCTGGCAACTGTGAAAATGTGTGTGTTTGTGTGAGAGAGTGTGTGTTTTTATAGACACCTGATCTTTTGGTCATTCACACTTACTACATTTCCCTTACCCCTCCTTTAGCACTGCTGCTGATGTCTCTCACCTTACAGGTATGTTTGGACAATGTTCTACCTATAATCTCTGTGGCACATGTGATAACTGCAGAACAATGTAATAGCAATGACTATATAAGTAGGGGATTGAATCTCATTTATGGCAACTGTTTGTGTGCATGTATATATATCTACCTATATATGTCCATACTTTAAAGAGTTTGGCCCCATTTACACCCAGTACACTTTTCAGTGCCTGACTTTAGCAGTCCTGCAGATATCATTCACCTTAGAAGTACCTGTTGGAAATCCTAAAGCATATAAGGTTGGTGGTGCGTATGGCAAATGTGTAACCATAACGGTCTGAAAACATAGCTAGATGGAGGTTTGACCCTCACTATAGGCCAATGTAAATGTATGTGTAGTGTAATATATTTTGTGAAATCTCTCACCCACTACATCATCCAATGCCAGTATTTTCAAGGGCTGGTGATGTTCCTCAACTTAGAAGTACCTTGGGACAACATCCATCCCATAAGCTCCATGGCATGTGTGATAAATGCATAACACTGTAGTATCAATACATAGTTAAGTAGGGATTTGAAACTCCATACTGGCAAGTGTGTGTGTGTGTTGGTGTTATTGTGTAATAACAGGATCCATTGGGGTATGGGTTTTGCTAAATTATTCTATTGAGGACCTAGTATATGTCCCAATGTCTACATTACAAGGCCAATAGTTGTCAAACACTGTAGAGGTTGATGTAGACAATCCACAGCCCTAAATGTCTAGTGCCATGTGTAAAGACAATGTGACAGTATGGATTAGTGAACAATTTAGGAATCTCTTCTAATACTCAGAGACCCCTCTCCACCCACAGATCATACACAAACACACTTGGCTAGGCAGCAACCACTATATCGGTAGTTCTCCTGCAAATTGCCTCACAGATAGTAGCCACGGTGTGATTGCAGTGGGCTACATGCCTGTTGACCACAACAGTGTCACTGACATCAGAAAGTACTTTGATGTGTTACATCTCCTGACTGTGTGTTATCCAGCAATTATGGCACCCTGTTCCATCCCTTCAGTAGCCCAATCAATGTGTGCAGTGGCCCTTTTGCAATGTACACCACTGGACACCTGCAACAACTGTAGAGGCTGCAGATGTACCCTACAAAGATAATACTAGGCCTTACACACATGCCTTTTGTGGACAGACTCCTATAACTCCAATGAATCCCTGTATCATACTGTCTATGTAGGTGCAACCACTGCCTGAGTTACACAGCCATGTCTCACCAAACTGGGTCAGGAATGCTATATTAGAATATCCCAATCTGTCCACACAACATGCCCCAGATACCACAAGCACACATCCACTCTCCAAAGAACATGCTTGTGGGATAGGCTCACAACCCAGACATTGTCCTTAGTATGGAATGTAAATCACATACATGTGAAGTAATGCACATCACTGGCCATCCACAATACACATCTGGGTGAGTGGATGGGGAATACAATACCCACCCCTGGGGATCACTCCAGTGAGTATACTCATTAGCCACACTGGGAACTGTTTCCGTGTGGCCTGATGCCAGGGTATTGCCTTGGGCTAACCTTGTAGAGCCTTCATGGCCATTCACCTACTACACACCTATGAAGCTATGAACCAATGGATCTCAGTACTGCCAAATGTGTGTGTGTGTGTATGTGTGTGTGTGTGTGTGTGTGTGTGTGTGTGTGTGTGTGTGTGTGTGTGTGTGTGTGTGTGTGTGTGTGTGTGTGTAGTAATCTCAGTGTGTTTGTTTGATGAATATCCCCTGGGGGTGTGGTTATTAGCAAACAGAGGTGTGTCCAAACCACCACACTTACCATTCTATACTCTGAAAAAGATGTTGTTAATCACCATAAACCTATATACAACCCTCAGCCCTATAATCTGCAAGGAATATGCAATCACTGTTGTACAGACCTGTGAAAATCATGCAGATACAGCTGTACCTTGCCTATGATATGGTTGATGTGTTACCACACTGCCATACCCCTTGGTCTTGCTACAGGGCCACATCCTGGTGACACACAGAAGCCTAGAACACTAACAGGATACAGCATGTGAGGACACTCAGCATTAAGAATAACAATAATACATCATGGCTTAAACTGTACACACACTCTGAGGTGTACCCCTTACAAATGCCAGATGACAGCACCCTATACAGCATTACCTACATACAATTTATTAAGTTGACCCTGTGCATCAGACCCATATTTGCATGCCCCTGCATCAATGATTTGGATGTCAGGGATCTGACACAGGTTTCTTCATATGCACAGGGTGTTGTGTGGTTTGCCAGAGCCCAAGGCTGTGCCATTTGGTTGACAGCATGGGTGTATGTTGGGGGTATGGGAATGGCATGGCCTGTGCAAGTGTGGTGCGTGTGTGTGGAGGTGAGTTTATTGTGATGTGTGTGTGTGTGTGTGTGTGTGTGTGTGTGTGTGTGTGTGTGTGTGTGTGTGTGTGTGTGTGTGTGTGTGTGTGAGTGTGTGTGTGTGTGTGTGAGTGTGTGTGTGTGTGTGTGTGTGTGTGTGTGTCCCAGAGACATACCATGTGGCTGCCCTACACTGATGTTTTCTGGACAGCTGTGGCCCATGCATGGCAGGATGTACAGTTCACTGCCTCCAGCCATGGACACGGGAACTGGATCTGCCAAGGATATCACTGGCATCACCACTGACAAGGCTGGAGATATCACTGCTCCCTGATGGTGACGTATGTCTGCTGGATCTGCGACCCTGTTAGGACCATCCAGGACCATGTGTCCATGGCCTGCAATGTCTTGGTAAGGACATCACACCACCCTCACTAGTGTTGGTGTTACTGCCCTTATGGGAGCGTGATAGTACATGGCTATGTGCAAGCCCAGATGATCGTGGTTCTGAACTAACTTCACGTGGCCACTGCCTCCTGTCTGCCATACGTTCAAGCACAAATAATCCACGGTGGAGGAGTGCCATGACCTGACCCCATCATCTATCTGCAATCTCATTGCCCTCACATATGGCTGCAATGAGTTCGCGAAAATCACCAAAGGCACCAGGGAGATGTTCTTCCACCAGCCTGCGCACTTGTCTGGTGTTATGTTCATTACATGCCTGCATCCATTATGGACTGAAACATGCACCTAGTTACTGCAGCAGTGGCACTTCCAACATGGGCTGGACAAGAAGCCATTCTCCTCTGAGCACCCTTGCCTGCCTGTGTGCCTGTGTGGGACCTCGTCAGTACTCTGGCTATGGCCAGTGCCTGGGCACTTACTTGCCATAGTCACCACGCTTGCATGTTCTGTGCCACCACCCAGCTGTCCTTCTATTAAACCAAAAGCAGGACACTGCCATCAGCCTGCTTCACTGTGTGGGTAGTGTGCTTCTGCTGTTGTGCAGTGGTTTGATATGGCCAAAATAACATTACCAAATTGTGGACAAAGACAGTATAACATTGGTCTCATAACAACTTAACACATTTGCACACATGCTTTTTGAAAAACTGATGTATTGTTGTCCAGGAGTTACCCGGGACTGGATGTTGTTTGTTGTAAGGAACAGCTGCCACCTTCTGAACTCACCATATAGCCAAGACATGTGAAGACCAAATAAGATTGTTGTCACATGTAGTACACACACTGTACTTGCCAGAGATGTCTATCACCCCACTACAAGTGATCATGCAGATATTCCAGATGGCTGTGTGTAACAACTTAACATGCCTGGGATTACTGGTGAGCCAAAACAGTAAAATCTCACACTCACTGGCTTCAGGCTCTGTACCTCATGTAGAGTCGAGGGACCTAGGTAGTAGGGAGGGAGAGGTATTGTTAGTTGATTCACAATATGCATTGGTCCACAATTAATGCTACATTTATGCACAGGTACAGTATAAACTATGATATTACAAAATTTGCTGTCGTTCACTATAGATGTGCACTTGTGTACATAACTAAACCCCACCCAATTTATCTATTTTACAGTTTGTTTACCAGGATAGTCCAGTCCATTGGTTCAAGAAGAGCCTGCTTTCAATGGAGTCCCTTGGATATAATCCCCATAAACAACAATATAACATGAAGACAATGTATTTACTGTTATGCAATAGTATTCAACGATGGCATTACATAACATTATAATAAACCTACAAGTGCAGTGAAAATATGGTTACAAATGTAAAAGGTAAAATTACACACATATATAAGTCAACTAGACTAAGAAAACCCCATTGGTGCATATTTCTGTTACATTTGTTAGAATGTGAAATAACACATTACAGTTTTACATGAAATCCTAGCATTGTTAAAGTAGGATGGGTGATAAGAGGTGAAATTGTTGAACCTAAGAAGGGTGGGACAATAACAAAAAAGAAAACAAGTAGAGCAGGAGTACGAGTAAATGAAACAAATGAAGATGGTAGTCAGAGAAGCTCAGTATGATGAAGGGAAGAGAGAAGTAAAGGAGTGTGAGAAATGGGGAAAAACAGGTGAGTCATGTGTGATGAGAGCAGGAGCATTCCCAGAGGCTTTTGAGATGGGAATGAAGCAAAGTCTTAAAGGTAGAGTGGTTGTCTGTAGTACCAATAAGAGGTGGCAGGGATTTCCAGAGGTGAGCTAGGGAAAAGGATAGTAGGTGTCTGCCTGGAGGATGAGCAGGCTTGTGCAGTTAATGAAAATTCTGGTTATTGGAGCTTAGAAGTCTGTTGGTATCTACATTTTGTTTTTTTTCCCTATAATATTTTATTAGTTTATATAGGAGGTAACAAACAATAAAAGTATAACATCAACAGAGAGAAAGGTTCAAGCACAGTGGGTGCATAGTTGAAAATCCTCTTAACATTATATACCTCTCATAAACATGGACTAAAAATAAAAAATATTATATACAAATATATGCACATGTACAATGCTACTGTAAACTCTGGAAGAGAGAGCCAAGTAGAACAGATAAAGCCTTAGGTGCCTAAAATATTAATAATAATAATGGTATGAATAATAATAGTAATAATAGTAGTACAAATAGTAATAATACTAATGATAATAATAATGATATTGATAATAGTATTATTGGGAAGGGACATAGCAAGTCTCACTAATTGAGTAGAATCATCAAGTTTAATGATTATGCAGTCATATAATCCCCCTGAATGATATAAAAGATCAGGTTCCAAAATTTCTGATAGTAGTCTTGCTTGTTAGGATTCCTTAAAAAGATTTTTTTTGTGAGGATATGTATTTTATCATTAGGTTCCTGAAACCTCTCCAAGATAATTTGATACAATGCATCCAATTTTTGGTTATGTAAAATTTAATTAATAAACAGAGGGTAATAAGAACATGAAATTTTGGTTTGGGAAGTCTACGATCAGTAATGTGCAAAAGTGTCAGTTCTCATGATAGGGCAGATTTTGGAAATCCCATTTTTTCTAATCTAACTTTGAGGGAACACCAAAGTTTATATGTGTTGCTGCACGACCATAGGGTGTGCCATAGATTTGCTTGAGGAAAGGAGCAGCATGGACATGATGGGGACACACTCGGATTGAATTTATTTAAGATACAAGGGGTGAAGTAGGTATTGTTATTAATCATCAATTGTGTATATATTAGCTTTTTGAAAGGGGAAAACTTAATAGTAGATTCTATTGCTCTGAGTTTATGGTCCCCACTTAAATCACTGTTATGTTGATTCCAATAATTAGAAAAGAGTATTATATTTTGGTATTTGGTGGTTGTCAATAAAGTGTTTGATAGCCTACATTTTCCCTTGGTTAGGTTATTTATGATATCTACAACCCTAGATGTCACTTTCAGTGTTAAGTTCATACATAATTATTGCTGTTAGAAGTTCTCTAATTTAGCGTAGAATAATAGTGTATTTCTGTCCAAGTTTTAACTCGTATCTGAGTTCCAGTAGTGATTTCTCTTTGTGTCTGTCTATAGCCCATACGATACAGTCTTTGATTAAAGGGTATTTTACTAGGTTGATCATTTTGTTGTTTAGCCTGATATTGGGGTGCATATGGATTGGTTGGAGATATGGATGGGCCCTTTCTAACTCCGAGTATTTTATTAGATTTTGCAAGATCTTTACTTTTTGCCTCAGAATGTTATTACTAGAATAGTTACTTACGTTTTCGACCATTAAGAAGGGCAGTGCTTTGTGGATGAAATTATTATTTTTAACAGAAGTATGCCAAATTTTAACGCATAAAGGATACCATGTGTCTTCCTTCAGCTTAAAATTCAAAATTAGGATAACTCTATTTGCACATATGATCCAGTAATAAAAGCAAAAATCTGGCAGACTAAGACCTCCTTTTGGTTTAGGATAACTTAGTTTATGATACTTTATCCTAACCACTTTTGAGTGCCAAATAAATTTGGTCAGTTCCTTGTTGATCTTTTTGAAGAAATCATTTGGAATGACCAAATTTGAAGCATTGAATTGGCACAGTAGCTTAGGTAAGACATTCATCCTTATGATTGCTATTTTAGGTAATAGAGACAAATTAAGTTTTTGCCATCTATGAAGGTCTTGCAAGATGCCTGTCCATACTTCCATAAGATTAATTTGATATATGGATAGGGAAGTATGTTAAAAATTGTATCCCTAGGTACCAAAATGAGTATTTAAATTTTAATGGAAACTCAGCAAATAAATGTTCTTTATGGTATAATGGATTAATGGGGAAAACAAGTGATTTATTTTGGTTCACTAAATAGTTGAAGAATTTTGAAAATCTTTCAGTTGTATCAGTTAGTCTCTGTATGTCAGAAATATGATGTTCAAAATAGATATTTAAATAATCTGCATATGCAGATAATCTGACTTTAACATTAAGGGTTTTAGGGATGGAGTGAAACGTGGTTTGGGCAATTGTAAGTAACAAAGGTTCAAGATATAAGTTAAAGAGATGAGGAGGTAAGGGGCAGCCCTGTCTAGTTACATTTAGTATTCTGATAGGTTTAGATAACTTCTTATTAATGTAGAGGTAGGTATATAGTTTATTATATAAGGTTTCAATAAAATTGATGAAGCCTATAGGTATGTTGAAATGTGACATGGTCGTAAATAAGAACCTCCAACTTACTCTGTTGAAAGTTTTACAAGCAGCAAGTATTCCGGTGTTAATGTATTATCACAGGTCTGCCTATTTAGCATGAGCCCAGTTTGTTCCAGAGTAGTTATAAAAGGCATAACTTTTTTTAGCCTTTCAGCAAAGATTGATGATAGAATTTTAATATCCACATTAATTAGAGATATAGGCCTATAGTTGTGTAGATTAGATCTTTCCAAGCTACTCTTAGGTATAAAAACATTTTTTGAGTCATTTAAATGATAGTCAGATATTCCGTGTACTCTAATGTAATTATATACTTTCAGCAAAATTGGTGATATAATCTGATTAAATGGTTTATAGAATTCTGAAGTATATCCATCTAAACCAGGAGCTTTTCCCCTTTTCAGTCTACCTATGGCATTTATTATTTCTTGCTGCTCAAGCAAAGCCTCTAAAAGTTCTTTATGACTCTGTTTTACTTTAGGGAATGTTACTTTGTTGAGAAAATTTGTAATCTCTTCTTGAGAGGACTGTTGGTTGTTTAGGCCATATAATTCAGAATACATTTGATGAAATACTTCTAATATTTGTGTGTCTGTCTTGAAAACCTTATCTTGATAATGAAGTAGCGAGATTCTGCTGTTTCTTGTCTGTTTGCAATGAGACTGGCCAGAGCTTTGGATGGAAATTGTGCCCATTCTGAATATTTAGCTATGCATCTTAGTTCATACATGGTATAGTTGTGTTGATGTAGCTCAAATAGATATTTTTGGGTATTACTTATTAAATTTTCATCATCGGGGTTTGATTTATTTTAAAGTTCTTTTTCTAAGTCTACCAAATCCTTGACTAGTATATTTTCTTTTTTCCTTTGTTATTTGTTTTAAATATGTAGCCTTTTGAATAAAGACGCCCCTCATCTGCACTTTACAAGCAGCCCATTGAATATCATATGGGATATTTATACTCTCTATGGCAGTGTCTAATTGTATTAAGATGTCTGATATCGCACAGATTACCTCAGATTTAAATAATAGATTATTGTTTAGAGATCAATTGCAGTTTTTAACCCTTTTTATTAGTTTATTTGAAAAGTTTATTTTCAAAGAAATTCTTGAATGATCTGAAAAGTGTCTCGGTTCTACATAATACTTAATATCCCACTCTGCCAGGGACTCTGAAATAAGGAAAAAAATCTATCCTTGACCATGTATTATGACATTTAGAATAATATGTATATAAATCCCTTTTTTTCTGTCCTTTCACAAATGAAATAGGGTCTATTAAGCATAAGTTAGTCATGAGTTCACCTAGAGCAGTTGAAGCTTGCAAATTTTGTGAAAGGGGGTTACTAGTACGTTCTATCCCTGGATCTATAACCACATTCCAATCTCCCCCTACTATTTTCTTGTGTTCAGGGAATTTATTTAGGATATTGTGGATTTCTGAGATGAAGTCCTGTTGCTTCTGGCAAGGACCATAAAGATTAAGAAATAATGTTTGTTTTCTGTTGAATGGATTGGTGGCTATAAAGTAACACCATCTACCCCTTTTGTCTGAAGATTGCTCTATAATTGCTTGTTGAAATGACTTTTTAATAACAATAGCTATGCCTTTAGATTTTGAGTTATCCCCAGCTACAATTAGTCCTTTAATTCATTTTTTTATTTAAAGCTCCTTTCCAGTCCTCTCTAAGCATGTGTGTTTTTTGTAGAAAGCATATGTGTGCCTCTGACTTGTATATTAGATGCATTAACAGATTCTTCTTATTTTGTCTTGCAACCCCCTCACATTCCAGGAATCTATAATCCACATTCTAAAGGTTTAATCTGTGAAACATATTGTTCCATTTGTAAATATCAGTATTCATGAACTACAAGGCTCCCGGGAAACTGAATAAGTACAATGGCTGTGAACGCGGAAAGTATACATATATAAAAAGGCATGTTTACAGCAGTAGCAGCATACTCTTTCAACACCAAACATGTGCCTATCCATCTGTCCCCCTCATTTGAAAGAGAATAATAGAATAAGGTTACAAACACAAAAGTTGGTAATTTTCTTTCAACATGAGGTATTATGCAACCTAAGTAAAGCATTGTAACAACTTCTTCTAACAATTTAAAATCTCTTGAACATATATACAAAAATAATAGAACTCCTAGATTCATCATCCATTACCCTTCTTACAGAAATCCATTCTTCTCCTGTTTGGAATACAGTAAAATAGGGTACAGTATAACCACCTGACTGTTTGCTAAATATATAGTATCATAAACCTTTGGTAATTACCATACCATTGCTGCAATCCAAAGTTCAATATACCACAAGAAATACAATCATTTAAGGTAAGTAGTATGAGAAAAAAGCAAGACACCACTCTACATGTGTAGCCTGATACATGTAAAAGACAGTACGCATTTTATCTAGATGTGACTATGAAATGCTCAAAAAAGGTTGATAAGAAAGATACCATTCGTGTCAATTATGACATCTTATATCATATACCAACATTACTCAGATTTTATTATGGTGGCTATATAAAGTTCCTAGCTCCAACGTACTTGGACTAGTCTTAGTTGGTAGGCAAACTAATTAATTTGAGGTCGCTTACCTTGACCTCACTGTTACAAGTAAAATATGTGTCTATACTTTCACTGTCTAGTCAAATCTTTTTATCTAGCTGAGAATGTTTAGTGATGTTCTGATACCTAACAGCTGTAATCATATATACATCATATAATATACAGTATAAGGTAGTCTGCATATGAAGTAAGCTCAGAACTGAACTGAAAAGTACACGCTTTTTTTTTTAAAAGAAAAAGAAAGGATTCACTTTCAAAATATATACGACTGTTTTAAAATACAGAATTGAAGGTTGAAAACATTTAAATGCTTATAATTATCTTGCGCAGTGTGTTATGACTTTCACACTTGTGTCATTTAAAACTCATGTTACGGGGTTTACAATAAATGATTGTCAATAAGTCTTTCTTTTCAAATCTTTACCTTGGTGCTGTATTTTGTACTTTATGTGATTTGGGTGAAGTGTGCACTGTATCTAACAGTCACGGCTATCCTTGTGTGTTCTTCGCCTCGGGGGAAGGCTTAGAATCCAAACAGGAAATTATAACCTAAGGACGTGTGTCCCTCTCAACAAGACTGGTACATGTGTTCCTCCGAGGGTCACTTCCTGTTGGTGAACACTTCCTGATAAGAATATTTGAACAATATAAAGTTTTATATTTACATTCCACTACATTGAGTTAAGTTATTTGATTGCTACTTCAAGTATCTGGACCAGTACAGCTAGCGGTCGCTAGCAAGAAAAGACTAAATGTGCATGACTTGTCTGCACAAAGGAGTATTCCTTAGGGGCTTTGCCAAAGCATTTCAGAAATGCAGCTTTGGCTTCTTTAGGTGAGTCAGTGAACCTTTCATCATTATATGTGTAGATTAGAGTATTCGGATAGCGTATCTGAAACTTAACTTTCTTTTTAATGACTTCTGCTCAGTAGGGTGAATGTTTCTGGTGCTTTTCTTTTATGGCTAATGGGAGATCCTGTAAAAGGGTTATTCTATGGCCATTCCATATGATTTGTTTTTGATTTTGGCAGCTGAAAGCAGTTTTTGTACATCTTGATAGTTTAACAATGTTGCGTATATTTTTCTGGGGGTATCTGCATTTTGTTTAGTGTGTAGGGCTTGATGAGCTCTTTCTATAACAACTCCACTGTCATTTGTATCAGAGTTTAAGATGAATTAGAACAGTTGTGTAATAGTTTCAATTAATTGATTGCTATTGTACGATTCTGGTAAGCCTCTTATTAATATGTTATTTCATCGGTTTCTTGCCTCCAGGTCAATGATTTTCTGTTGAATGCCATGTATTGTAGAGTTTTTGAAACTTGGTTCTTCCTTAAGCAAGTTCTTTGTTTTTGGCAGTCTCTTCCACATTATCCATTCATTCCATAACCTGATTGATTTTATTTCTGAAGCTGGATAGCTGTTCAGAAAAGCCTTGTATATCCTTCTGGAGCAGCATTATGCTTCTTTAAGGTCATCCATGTGAAAGGTAGCTTCTGATCTTACTTTAAAATGACCACTTTCGTTGGCGTAAAACCATCTGACTTCTTCAGAATCATATTAAAATGTAGTCCATTCCTGTGAGCTGGTCTTCATGCTTTATTTATTTTTTACAAGTTTTATTCATGTTTTGTGCTTCTTAGCTTTTGATCTCAGTTTGACATTGGATTTGTTTACATCCATCTGCTTATTTACCTTTTGTCTTTTGGGAATGGTCTTCTTTTCTGGGGAGGCTATTGCAGATAATTTGGTCTTGCTGGTCTCTTTTTCCATGATCTCTGCTTCTTTCAACATATCTTCACAGCAGTAATGAACCGTTTTGAATTTAGACTTGTATTGTGCCTATTCAAGTCTGTCTTTTACACATGGTAGATGTTTCCCTGGATGCAATAAAGATTAAGAGTATAGATCTTCTTTCAGTATATATCTGTAACTACCTCTTTAAATCAGAATCCTATTAGGAATGCATTTATCAGTTGAGATTTTCTGTTTTCAGATGCAGTTAGGTGATTTTGATTTTTTAAATAGGAGCCTCATGGAGAGGGTGTTTATAGGACGTCCACCATCTTGGAATCTGGTATCTGCATTTTGAAGGAGGATGCAAGGGAGGGCTAGATGGAGGGATTACAGATGGATTACAGATGAGTTTATGGGCATGAGTAAGTTGAATGTAGGTAAGATGGTTGGGAAGTTCAAGCAAATTTAATTTGTAGGGCATCACAGTGGTGGTATTTGGATTTATAGCAGGTAGCAAACAGACATTTTCTGATAACAGGAGGATAGCTTTGTTTTTAGAGAAGATATAAAGTTGGTAAGAAGTGGGGCACCATATAGGAGACAATGAATGAGTAAGGTGTTAGACAGTACCATTTTAGTAGTGGGATTGATATAGTGGCTATGGTGGTAGTATTTTTCACTGACATATGCATCTCAAGACTCTATAGAACACAGCTGTAATGCAATCTCAGTACACTGATGTGCACTTTTGGCTTACCTGGAAGCTCCTTGCCTGTTGCCTGGGTGCCACCCACCTCCATGACAGAAAATTCTTATGTAGATCTTCTTGTGGGGGCTACCCCAAGATTGGACAGGAGCTCCTCCACTGCCATAAGAGGGGGCTGTGTAGCTGGCCCCCCATCAATAGTGGAATGGTCCCTCGCTACAGCAGCAGCCCATTGCTTTATGACATACCTGATCATATATGTGGCCATGGTGGTCCACGTTGTTCCCAGTTTGGACAATTTTATTCCACAGTGCAGTCCACGCTCGCTGGTTTTGGCGACCTCGACCAAAAAGGATGACATAGTTCTGCAGGATGGCCTCAGTTATGGCCCAAGTCTGCTGCTCATTGTAGTCTGGCTGCCTCGGCATAGCACCTGGAAGACATATACAGGGAAACACATCACAGGACCTCAGACATTGCACAGACTACTTTTCAGAGACAGCACACGACTAACTGTCAACAGTGTACACTATATACAAACACATGAGACACAGCACTTTATGAGCATGCATTGTACTCCTAGTTCTGTTGTGTCAGATTCCCCCCTATGAGGGCCAGTACATTTCATAAACCACCATTCACATTTGTGTAGAGGGATGACAGTGTCTGTGTTTCTTGCAGATGGGCTGTCAAAGCTGCTCAGGCTTGGCTTGCATACACTATGTAATGGAGCTAGAAGCATATGCCTGAGTTCATATAGGATGCAGTCTGGAATGTTATCAGTCCCCAAGGTGACTTGCTATTTTTACATTTAAGTGGGCAGTTTGTACCCGATCCATGATGATGAGGGTAGTGGTGCATGTGGTGTGCATATCCACCTATACTGATGTTGAGCCAGGCTGGTGATGTTTGTCTTAAATGTGTCTACAGCAGGTTGGCTGTAGTGATGGTGTGTGTGTATGCACTATGATTGACCTCCATTACAGGGTGGTCTGGGTTGTTACCTGTGAGACCCAAATATGTGAAGATGGCCTTCTCATTGCCCTCGGTGGATGTGTCCAATTTATACTCATAGTCAGCCTTACAGTAATCCATCTGTGACCTACTATGGTCATCCAGACAAAGGATGACATGCTGGCCAGTTGGTGCCTGCCCCTACTGTCCCCTCTACAGCCAATATAGCATCCCGTTATGTGCTTTGTGCACTACTGCTGTCCATCAAAAGGGTTTACTCTACTTTGGTTGAGACAGGTTGTACAAGCTAGGTATTGCTGAGGCCATACAGGTATGTTGGTGGTCATATCAATGTTTGTATTAGGCATGGACACAAGGTCATAACACAGTTGGACACCTCTCTATTTTCTACATGATACTCTTGTTTATGGCAGTACCCATGTCTGTGTCAGGGAAATGCAACAACCATTAGCTGTGGAAGTGTAACTGTGTTGGATGCACACACATTAACATTACACACGTGTATGCAAGTAGTTTTGCATCCCATGTCAGGTGTTATGGTACACCTACCCATACATGCATACATCAGCACAGATAATAACTGCTATACATTTCTGTTCTATGTCACACTGTCATAACACGTTTGTTGCTCAGTCATTCCTGTCATCCTGGTAGGGGCAACATGTGGAGGATGCCATAAACACATGGTGGGTTATGGACCAACATTAATGACACTGTCTTCACATTGCTGTAACACACATACATCATTTGATATTTGGTTAGCCTTTGAATTCACACTCATACCCTGGAGGATGTGTATATATACATATTATGCTAATAATGGTGGTGTGCACAGCTGTAGTAACTACAGAGGGATAACACTGATCAGTCACAGCATAAGGTAATGGTAAAGGGTGGTGGAAGCTAGGTTGAGAAGGGTGGTGAGGATTACTGATCAGCAATATGGTTTCATGCCAGGCGAGATCAGTACAGATGTGATGTTTACTATGAAAGTGTTGATGGAGATGTACAGACAAGGTCAGAAGTAGCTGTATTGTGTCTTTGTGGACTTGCAGACATCATATGACAGGATGCCTAGACGGGAGTTGTGGTATTGTATGAGGAGGTCAGGAGTGGCAGAGGAATCTGTAAGAATGCTACAGGATAACGAAAATACACGAGTAGAGCCGTCCCAGAAGAAATAAACTGAGTAACCAAAAACCGGACAGTAGAAGAGCTGCACATAGAACCAAAACTTTAATCAAAGTACATAAACACTGAATTTGAACAAGGTGTTTTCATCCAAGTATCCCTCAGACTTCTTCAGACAGAATGTTAAAGTCATCGACATTCACACATTATATACATTTCCCCTCAATTGATTAATAAGGTTAATTAACCCCTTAAAAACATACAACTAATAACTATTAAAATTCCAAAAGGTGAATTAAATATTATGTACAAAATATATAAATAACCACAACTATTGGCATATAAGCAGAATATGTACAATTGTATCAAATATGTACTATAAAATATCATTTGTTGTAAAAAATGATAAATAAATAAATACATTTAATAAATAGCATGACAACTGATATACCAAATAGTATAAAGATAAAAATGTGTACCACTTATATCAGAATTGTAACAGAAGGCCACATCAATAATTTTGCAGATCTAAGCTTCAAAAGAGATAAAATGGAAATAAAATCATTTAGCCCTGGGGTTCTATTAGCCTCCAGGGTTATCTGCCAAAAGGTTTCCCTGAACTCCAATTTGGTCTCCCAGGGACCCCCTCTTATTTCTCTAGGGACCATTTCAATGACTGAAAAGAAAAATTGTACATTACTACATTCCAGTGCTACAGGATATGTACAAGGCTACTGTGACAGCAGTGAGTTCTGGTTTGGGAGTGACAGGTGCATTTAAGGTGGAGGTGGAAGTACATCAGGGAGCAGCTGTGAGTCCTTTTTCATGTGCAGTGGTGATGGACAGGTTGATAGACATGATCAGACAGGGGTCCCTGTTGACTGTGCTGTTTGCAGATGACATTGTGTTCTGTAGCGAGAGTAGGGAACGGGTTGAGAGGACCCTTGAGAGGTTGACTTATGGTATAGAGAAGGGATGAATGTTGGTCACCAGGACTAAGACAGAATATATGTGTGCGAATGCAAGGGAGGATGTAGGAATGGTGAGGATGCAGGGAGTACAGTTTGCAAAGGTGGATAAATTTAAATACGTGGGAACAACAGTTCAGAGTAATGGGGGGTGTGGGGAAGAGGTATAGAAGAGAGTGCAAGCAGGATGCAGGTGGTGGAGAGGAGTGTCAGGTGTGATTTGTGACAGACAAGTACCATTAAGAGTGAAAGTGAAGGTCTACAAGAGTGTGGGGAGCCCAGCTGTGTTATATAGGTTGTAGACAGTGGCATTAAAAATAAGGCAGGACTCAGAGGTGGATGTGGCAGAGTTTATGACATTAAGATTTGTACTGGGCATGATGAGGGTGTACAGGAGTAGGAACATGTATGTTAGGTGGTCAGCACAGGTTGGATGGCTTGCGGCCAAAGGCAGACAGTGGCAGGATTATGTTTGTTTGGACATGTGATGATTATGCTGAGTATATTTGAGAAAGTATGAGGCTGATGGGTAAGACGAAAAGGGGAAGGACTGAGATAAGGTGTATGTATGTGTTGATAGTGGACATACAGCTGGTTGGTGTGAAAGAGCAAGATGCTGAGGGTTGAAAGACATGCAGTCAGATGATCTGCTGTGGCGACCCCTAATGGGAACGGCCAAATGAAATGTAAGGAGATGTTATAATGTCAATGTTCACAGGTTGCCAATTCTTTGCCAGACATAACACAACTGCTTTAATACATAACTACAAACCTGAGGAACACATATGGTGCATAACACTGGACAGTTGAATGGTATGAGCTCATATATCATATGCAGTTCAACACACACAGCTACAACAGTATTTCACTATGCAAATACCCTGTACAGGTCTACTAAATAAACAAAAAAGTACAGAAACTAACACAGCTGAAAGTAAAACAAAAAAACTTTAATGCACACAAAAGAGAGTTAGCGCTTTTACGGTGTGCTCTCACCACTTCATCAGACTGGTCACCAGTTGTGTTGTGGCAGTCTGCCTGCAGTTTGCTCAGTGCTTTGTGATATGCCTAGCAGCTCAGTATATTTTCCCTAGTGTGATGTTATGTCCAGATATTTGTCAGATGTACTGTTACCTAGCCACCATAAGTGTTGTGTATTTCTGACAAAGCAGTGGGTTGTTGTGAAGATGTATGTCACTAACTAGTGGGAAGTACGTGGGCTTGAGACTTGTGCTCTTCCAGTTAATATATGTTAGGACAGACAGGAGGGTGTGATTGCATCAACTGTGTGAGCTTATCTACTCCAGTATTTGGAATATATCCCCATTTTCAGACTTAAAAACACCCCCTTTGTCAGGCTTGGTCCACATTTCTTGCACTAAGGAGTTCTGTGTATAGCTCTCGACTGACCAGATTGTTTCAGATTGTCCAGGTTTATTGCTCATATTTCTGCTGTATTCCACAGAATCATTTCTGTAATTTGTGTGGTACTTCATTATGATGATTTTATTACGTCTGTCAGCAACTGATTGATGGCGTACATTTCAGTTTCAGAACTGCCTTCCTTCAGAACATGTATGCTGACACAAACCCTGTTACTGTAGCAACATTCTTCATTTATAACTGCAATACTTACATTACATCCCCTTGCACTAAGAGGTTGAAAGTTATGGTGCTGAGGTATGACTCCACTACATGTTATATATATATATATATATATATATATATATATATATATATATATATATATATATATCCTTTTTATGTGTAAATATGAGTGTTGTATATTCCTTATCAGATGCATCTCACCATATTTATCTGATATGTGTATATTTAGATTTAGAAACATGACTGATTCCACCATGTTTTCACTAACAAGTAGTAAAAACTTGTAATACTCAAAGCAGATTTCATTACTATTCAGTACATGTACTGAATGATATATTTGAAAAAAGCAACAGTTATTCCTACAGCTCAGATGGATTAGTGGTTAAGTGCTGTCACTATAATGTACAGGGTCCTGGGTTCAAGCTCTGCAAGGGCTATTTATTTTGTTGGTGGGCAGAACAAGGGCTGATGGAGACAGGGTGACTAAGGGGCTTTAAAGTGGCTTTAAGTGGGTTTGTGTGGGTTTGCATGAAGCTAAGAGGTGCTAATGTACTGTTAAATGAATACACCCTTACACCGTGTAGGCTTTGCTTTCTAGTGCACAAATCTGCTTAGCATTTACATTTAAGCAATGCTTAAACCTGCTAAGCATAGCTCAGCCCTGGTAACCAGTGATCACATTCCAGTCCAGAAAATAGCAAGGTAATGACATCTTTAATAAGTGTATTTAATTCCATGTACTTAACATGCTTCTATGTGCTGTCATTACAGTATCAAGGAGTGTGAGTATACTGTATATGACACCTGAGTATACATAGGTTGTACCACAATTTTTTCTCTTTGAATGTGTTTCATACTTGGGTATTATCCCAGGTTATATGCAGTCACACTTGCATGTATTGTATCATTATGTTAATACTTTTAACAGTGCTTTTCCAAGTAAGAGAAGATTGCAAATTGTAGCACTGGAACCAAATACCCCTGCATGCAAAGCTGGACTCTGAGTATTGACTATCTTGTTCTTGGTGTTTGAGCTGTATGTTTTTATGTATCTCCTATTGTATATTGATCTGATATGTTGATATTAACTGTAGACTACTATGTTTTTAGGACATGTCTTTGAGGACTGCTGTCATGTAGTGATGTCATACCTTTTAGTTTCAGATGTCTATCTTTCAAAATATTCATCCTAATGCATAATCTATTAGCTATCTACTTTCTGTCTGTCCTCTGTACAGATGTGCAAATGTCAGATATTGCTATGGCCATACCACAATTTCTGTGCCCACATTGTATTATGCTGTGGGCCTGGACACTGCTCCTAGTTCTGACATATGGGACATTCCCTAATGTGGGCCTTGCCCCTTTTCCTTGCTTATGTGAGGGACATTGCAGAGGTGGTGACTTAAAGATTCACATACTGTAGGTAGCAATATGTCACAATACAGGACATGTGAAGACAGCCAACCAACATGGGGGACATATCCCTAGATTTGTGAACAGATTCTATATCATCAGTGCTGTTATACACATGGTGGATTGATAGACTGACAGGGTTTGTGTGGACATGCATTTAGTGAGTGACGTCATGACTCACAGTGATATGTCTCTGACATAACTCTCTACTTTCACACTGTCCATAGACTGGCCATATGTCTACCTGTTATGTTTTGTCTGTTCCCCAGACAGTTGGTGTCCTTGGTAAATCAGTCGTGGACTCTGGGGAATGCAGTCAGAAATTACTCACATCTATTGGTATTACCAACATCATATTCCTCATAAAGGATGTTACAACAAACCCAGTAACATCTGAAACTGTCTCAATGTATGAGAGCAGTATGTCCAATCTACCCCTGTGTTTGTGCATCTGCTCCCACCTAGTGATACAGGGCTTGATGCCTAGCTAAGTGAATTATTGCATGATTCCTGATTGGGGAATGTTATCAAAGGCTTTGGCCAGATCAAGGTAGGCTGTATGTGCCATCTTACCTTCATCCACAGCTCAGGTGACTGATGTCAAGAAGTTTACTAGGTTGAATGATCAGGTATGACCTCCCTTCACAAAAGTAAACTGTGTGGGATCCAGAGTCTGCAGATTCCCATATCCCTGTTTATTAGATGCACAATGATGCATTCCATAGCTTCACATAACAGACTTGTCAGGCAGTTGGGGCAGTATTTCCTAGGGTCTGTACTGTAGTCACACCTCGTTTGTGGAGAGGGGTGACTGTAGAAGTGCACAATTCAATATGGACAAAGCCTGAGGTGAGGCTGTGCTAGAACAGAGCAGACAGGTGAGATGCCAGGTCATTCTGTAGTTCATGTAGAACACATCCAGGGATATAACAGGTCCCATAGAAGCTGTATTCTTGGTCTTGGATAGTGGTGTTTTAACCTGTGCTGCAGAAATACTGGATGCCTGGCAGTGTACTGGTATTGTGATTGGTCCTTTTGGGGAAGAGAGAGATAAAGTATTCACTCAAGATGTCAGCCAGTATATTGGCATTATTTCTTGGCTCAGTCAGGGAGGTACCATTGTCTAGTAGCTCAGAAGAAATCTTGGTATTGCCATGGACATTCTTCACATAACTGTATGAGACCTTGTGGTTGTCTTTACTATGTGCTCCATTTCTGTTCTCACAGCTAACTTTGTGGCATTTGATGAGGGATCTCAAATTTTAATTGAAGCTGATAAGGGTTATTTCCAGTCTTGGGACTTCACCTTATTCCATATCTGTTCCCTCCT
>NC_056734.1:910594404-910661904 GCF_019279795.1 Protopterus annectens
TACACCTAGATATTTGAAGGTGTCATTTTTCCAGTTAAAATTACTGTGTTTTAATAATATGGTACTGATTTTTTTGTTTAGCAGTATAATTTTCATTTTGTTAGTATTACATTTTAAGCCTGAGATTTCTTCAACATTTTTTAGAGATTTTATAATATGGTCTATTGAATAATCTATATTTCCAGTAGTTAACAGAATGTCATCTGCAAAGAGTTGTATTTTAGAAGAGTGGTAAGAATTAATATCAAAACTAACAATATTAGTGTAATTTCTAATGTAGTTAACTAATGGTTCCACTGTTAAGGCAAATAATAGGGGTGAAAGTGGGCAGGCTTGTTTGGTTCCTTTTAATATTTTGATTTGGGTGGATAAGAAACCCCCAATTTTGATGTTAGACACCGAATTTTCATATAGATTGTTTATTAATTTTATAAAGTCAGGAGAAAAATTAAATGATTCTAGTACTTTATATAAATAAGGCCAAGTTATAGAGTCGAAAGCTTTATCCAGATCTAAGCTAATAATGGATACTTTTTTCTTTTTCTTGTTCGCTAGATCTATTAAAGACAGACTTTTGATGACATTGTCTTGAACTTTCCTGTTCGATATGAAGCCTGTTTGATCTTCTGCTATTAATTTTGGCATGAATTGATTTAATCTTTTAGCAAGAATTGAAGTGAAAATTTTATAATCAACATTCAGTAAAGATATAGGGCAATATGGTGTTACTGTTTGTGATCTTTGTCCTGCTTTTAAATGGGAGAGATTATGGCATATTTCCATGAGGGGAAGTAATTTCCATACTTTCTAAATTCCTCAAAAGCTGCTACTAGAATTTTTAGAGTCTCATCAGGAAGAAGTTTGTAAAATTCACCAATAATACTGTCTATTCCTGGAGCCTTATTGCTTTTAATATTTTTAATATTTTTCTTAACTTCTGTTAGTGAGATTGGCTTTATCAGTTTGATGTTTTGTTCATTAGTTATTTTTTATTAATGTTTTCAATCAAAACTTTTCTTTTAGAGTGTTAATAGAATCTGAATTAGTATTGTTTAATGCTTCATGATTAGTTCTAAACATTTCTAAGATTTCCTTTAGGTCTGTCGCTTGCCTATTTTGTTTGTTCCTTGTTTTGTCAGTATGTTCTTTTATATAGCTTGCATTCGCAAAATTTTTTGATTTAACTGCCAATCTATGCAGATTTTTTTTGGATTTGCAGAGTATGATTATAGCTTAAGCCCCTCTAGATTTATAGCCATTTATGATTCAAGATTTCTACATACTTTGCATTTAATGATTTTAGTTCAGAGTTTGTATTTGTATCTTTGCTATTTAAATTCTTTTTTAGTGTATCAATTTTTGTTTGTAATGTTATTAGCTCATCATCCTATTGTTTCTTTTTGTTTAAATACCAGTTTTTTTATTTTACCATAAATATATGATTTTAACGAATCCCAAACAATGGTCTTAAAAGTCTCATTATTATCATTGATAGCGAGAAATGACTTTGTTTCATTTAAGAACCAGTCTTTAAACCCATTGAGTTTCACAATGTAAGCAAGTAATCTTTGCCAAGCTATCAGATATTTAGGACTGATGTTAACCTTGAATAAAAGAGTGTTGTGATCTGACAAATGGCAAGAACTAATTAAAACATCATGAGTTTTAAAAATTAGACTATTAGAAATTAATACTTTGTCAGTAGCTGTCTGTGTTCCATATCTATATGAGTAGTGCTTGTAGTTTAATGATTCTGGTTCTTTTATATTATATATATATATATATATATATATATATATATATATATATATATATATATATATCTGAGATTTAAATAATTAATATAATTTTTTAGTTTTTTAGCTGGAGCAGACAATTTGAAGTTATCATTTTTGGTGTTATCCTTTTTAGTAAGAATACAATTAATAAAATCTCCAGCATAAATTATGTCTCCTTTGGCTTTAATAGATATTAATTCTAAATATTTATTAGCAATTCCTGCACTGATACCAGGGATCCAATATGTGCTAGCTAAAGTGATGTATCTTTATTTCAGCTCTAGCACTACTAAACATAACATACCATTCTTCTCTGAAAAGGTGTCTACTATTTTGGGAATCGGTAAAGATTTGTTCCACAGTATCATAGTGCCTCTTCTCTTAGTCTGGAAATGAGATTTCACAAGTGTTGTGTAACCACTGAAAGAAATTCTAAATCCTTTTTAATAAAGTGTGTTTCTTGTAGAAATGCTATGTCTACTTTATTCATTTTCAAATATTTTGATAGACTTCCTATTTTTATAGGATTGTTAAGGCCATTAACATTTAAGGATAAACATTTATATGAATGCATTCTTAAAGAAACAATTGTCTTTCTTAAAGTTTGTTATGAGCTCAAATTTAAAACAAAACATATCTAATGAAACATGTATAACTATACATAATCATAAACATGGAAAAGTAGATTCCTGGTTTGATGAAAGCATGATCCAAAATATCAATCTTAGAGCAACCATCTTCTTAAACTATAAATCTCTCAAAGAATATAAAATTCACCCTATATTAATAAAAAATATTATTGGGTTTCAAAAGCTGATAACATCTCTTGGCTTGAAAAATTCCTTAATGATGGCTCAACCAATCCACTTAAATCCCAACTTCAAATTGAGCAACAACATGTTAAATCTGGACAGCTACCCTCTTATCAAGAACTGTACAGTATGGGACTTCTATAAAATTAAAGACCTACCATTTGAAGCCATTATAATTTAATTGGCAGTCAATAAAAAATACTATATAATTATTAAACAAATACTATACCTAATATCTCTGGTTACAAACAAGACTGAAGTTGCCCCTTCAGAATTTCAGCGCTATCAGCAACTAATAACCCAACTTCTATTAAGGACTAAAATGCTTTCTCATGTCTATAAATTAACAAAAATAAAACACCAATACAGTATTCTATTCTCTAAATACTGGGATAGCCAAAACAAGGAATTAACACCTGACCAAAAACTGGAAGCAATTGACATAACAATAAAATTAACCTCTTTCAAAAAGTTGATATATACTCAGTTCATGATAAACAACAACACCTATCATACACCATTATTCCTGAGCACAATTAACCCAAATACTTTGCCTTTTTGCCCAGCCTGCCCCAATTCAGTAGCAGATACAATCCACATATTTTGGTCCTGTAAAAATGTGTACAAACTGTGGTGCTCCCTAAGAGCACAACTTGAGAAAATGGGATATATGAAGTCAACCCTATCCTGGGAAATGGCGATTTTGAATATATTTTCTAGTTCCTATAAGTATGAGATTAAACATATCACTGTGACACTATAGGTGCTACACAAAACCTATATTACACTAAACTGGTTAGACAGATCCAAAACATCTTGGAAGGAATTTAAGTCTATGGCAATCAAATATGTTTTGGTAAGTAAACTAAAGACAACAAGCAAAAAGAAAATAAACTATTTCCTAAAATACTGGAATAACCTTATAGATAAACTATTTCCAAAAATACTGGAATAACCTTATAGAAGTCATGCCGTGGTGGTACGGTGGTAACATTGTTACCTCACAGCAAGAGGTTCTCCCATTCGATTCTCGGCTGGGCTTGGTAGTGCCTTCTGTCTGGAGTCTGCATGTCCTCCCCGCGGTTGGGTAGCATTCGAAAGACATGCATGCGTAAATGGGTGTGCCTTCATTGAAGGTTGAGCATCAAGCTGGCACCTTGGCGTTTTGTAAAAATCTACTGCCAATCATTAGCGAACCGGAGTTCCACTGTGGCGACCCCATGCCGAAAGACAAACAACAACAACAACTGGAATAACCTTATTGAAATTCTTAAATAATATTGTTGCTGGTTCTAACCTTCCTATTTCTTCGTCTGCTTTTGTTTGTGTCTTTACTTTCCTCTCACCTAATATCCCCATTTCCTTTGGTGTGTTAACCCTCATTCAGATACTTTTCATTTTAAGTCCTCATCTCCACTCTAACCCATAACAGATCATAACAAAAGCCCTATTACCATACTCTTCAACCCTAGTGTCAGTAGAAATTACCAATTTCTCTAAACTAAAGCCTCATTACTTAGTGACAACCAAGTGTATATAATGTATATAGTTAAAACAAATAGATTTTAGGGATACGGTTACGTATCCTCACATATGAATACTAAATATGTGAAATTGCAAATATTTCTTTTCACTATCATATGTCAATCTATAAAACACTTGCATAGTGAAGTCTAATTATATTCTCTGGTAATTGTTAGCTGATTGTATATGATATCAAGCAAGTATTACTAATTGTATCCACTTTTTTCTTGTGATCTTATTTGTTTGGTGCATCCTAAAATTGTATTTTTATTTGTATATTGTAAAAAAATGCAATAAAAATCAGATTATAAAGAAAAAAGAAAGCATCATCCAAACCACCATCTTCACACCCTAAGACTCTCGTCAATATCCATCAAATGCTTCTGCCTTCATTTAAATACTTATACAGATTAAATATGAGAACAAACCGTTTAATGATATAAAATATGATTTGAATCACAAAAACTAATGTGATGTAATAAAAATATAGCATAGCTCCATAAAGCGTATATGAAAGTGATATATACTAAATTCTAACAAACAAAAATAACTTTATGTTGATTAATCTGACTGAAGTAAATAATTGTAATATCTCAATTCCTAATAAGATATAAAATGTAAAGAAAAAATGAACATAAATAATAATAATAGCATATCATGAAACTAAAACCTATTTAGACTTACAAAAACTATCTCCCCGGGATTCATAAAGCTCGGCGCAAGGCCGGCGTAAGGGCTGCGCCGGTGGTGCAGTGAATAGCCGGCGTAGTAGCGCCATATGCATATTAATGAGAGTGCACCGCAATCACAGACACGTGCGTAGTGTACGTGAGCGAGCCCAAGTAGGATGCGTCTGGAGGCGTGGCTAAGCCGGCATGCGGTGAGCAACCTAATGTGCTGACTGCCACGGTCCGCCCATAATAGTAGTGGCAGCAGCCAGGGCCCGTGCAGAATGAAATGCACGTAGAGTATGCAACATAGTACCCATCCCAACTAAACGGATAAGCAAATACAACCCATGAAGGCTTAAGTGTACCCGTCCAAGGAGCAAAGTATACGCATGAGACCGCGTGTGTCCCGCAATGCACCGTCACTGGTTATACTCAGAGAAGGTGTACAGCAGCATGTCAGCGCGCCGCACCAACATAGGAGTAGCGGCTAAGGTCACCACCTGTCCCACTTTGCGAGGGGCAGTCCCTCTATGGCCAGTTGTGTCCCGAAAAAAAATATAAAAAAATGGCAAATGTGCTAAGAGTGTAGGACATAATGATATCCCGTATTTAATGTAATGGTAGCATGAATTGGTTATTTCTGTAACTGAAATACCTAAATGACACAAGAAACAGAATAAGCAACCAAACTGCCACAACAATAAGCTTGTATTTAGGCAAACAAGTGAAGTTCTACGCTATATAGTGACCGTGTGTATGTGTCGGTGTGTAAACTCAGATGTGAGTCCCGGAAATATCCCACCTTGGCAACTGGAAAAGGTGGCAACCCCAGTAGCGACATGGGCATGGTCACCAGGGTTACCAGCTGTCCCAATGTGCCGTGGACAGTCCCTCATTGGACAGTTGTGTCCCTGCCAAAATCGAAAAAATGGAAAATGACCTGAGATTCCCTGCCAAAAATATTCCCGCAATATACATGTAATAGTAGCATAAAACATATAATTGTATATGAAACACATACATGGCATAAGAAACTGAATAAGGAACCCAAATGTTAACAGAATAAGCGTATATTATGGCAAACAAGTAAAGTCCTGTCAACTCCACTTACTGTGGGTATGTGTTGTCTTGCAAAATCTGATGTTCCCACAAAACATGTCCCACTATGGTCATTGGAAAAGGTGCCAACCAAAATGGTCACAAGCAGCAGTGACAGTACATAGCCGGGTAGCTGTGTTGACATAACAACAGGAAGGAACCAAGATACCTTAAACACAGGCAAACATGTGCATAGCAGCATATCCCACACCCAGCAACGTCTCTGTCGCATACACTGGATGGCGTATGTTGAAATGTAATATCCAGAAGCAGAACCCATGCATTCAGATGTAATACATAATAGCCTCATTGTAGCATGTAAGTCCCACCCATGTACACCTGTGCACCCAAACCTGCTAGCATCTGTGTGCAGCTATACACCTACACACAATGTGCATACCTGAAATGTGGTAAGATGTTTGTGTTAGGCAGTGCCACGCGGGCAAATACGTACCCCACATGTCACCAACCCACCTCAGGTACAGATATGGAAATGGCTGCATGTGAATGTGTCTGCAGAATGTGTACATCCCGCATGTGGTATGTACCCGTCGAAACCATATAGGTTTGCATACAACACGGTGCACATAACTGTACACATGTGGACAAGTCGGGTTGTCGAACCACCGCATCGATGATTAGCTATGCAGAGAAGTCGAAGACATATAGCGGAACACGTGCCTACCAAACAGGACGTCCTAACAGGGTGCTACAGGCAAAGAAGGGGAAGGTGGGACATCACATGTGGAGAGTAGCGTTGCCGGACAGCCAAATACACACGGTCAAGGTAAAGGACGGAACAACATGCATATGGCCGGATGGATGTTGTTCGCAAAATATATATAGAAACACATATGAAGTGCCAGTTTAGACTCGAAATACTATATAATGCATTGAATTGTACCGTACAATATGGCAGTAGAACTGATCCTGCATGTAATTGGTGAAGCTAAGCTGTAGTGTGATGGAATTCTGACCCTGGCAGTAACCAGTACAGCAGGCTTATGTCTCTCAGCATTAATTATCTGCTGGCTTACAGAACAATAAATGTATGTACATACATAACATCACCCCTTCCTCTGAGGAGGATGGCCTTGTGAGCTCTATCGAAGATAAGAGTACAACTCCTTACCAGAGAGACAAAGCAACGTATTAAGAAATTAACAGACTACTGTATCGAACAGTCCAGGGTCCTTGAAACAGCTACAATCACAGAAGGACACTGTAATTGACCAGGTGCCTTGCAAGGCTGTGTTATTCACATGGGAAAACATTTTAAAAACACGACCCCAGCACCCACGTATGTATAAACTATTGCGGACCATAGTGATGGAAATGCCCTGTGACCGTCCACGTCAGTGAGGTGGGCAAAAGCTGATTGTAAACACTATATAAAGAAGTTGCTTACTGTATAGAGTCAGACAAAACTCCCATACTTAGACTGTATATTATTTTGCTTGCCTGTGTACACTACTAAAACGTTGTGAACCCGAGCCTCCTGTGTTATTGACTGTCACTTAGAAAAGCCTACTGATAACTACAGTCTGGTTTTAACAACTTATTTGACATTGTGATCCTTGTAATCCGGAATTCCCTTGGTAAGCTACAGGTCAGAGTGCATGGGTGGTTAGACATCTGCGCAGGAGGATTTGCCTAAATGGTTCTTCTTGAATGAAAAGACCTCCGACTGAATTGTTGTGTGTAAAGAGGCTGTCCACTGTCTGATCTGTGGCTGAAAAGCGGAAAACTGGATCCCAAGAAGAAAACGTGCAGCCTTAGACAGGAGGCTCAGGTAAGGAGTGTTTGCCTCTTTGTCTCTATTGTAGATCAGGGACCAGACTACATTGTGTTTCTGTTAACAGTTGTGATAGCGGGTCGAAGACCAATCCAAATAGTGTTAAATCTGAACATAGGTCAGGGGAACACAGAGCAGAGTAAATAGTCATTGTAGACACTACAGTGGATACAGGGAAGGAGATACCACGTGGCATGAGAGAAGGGTACGTAACAGTCGTGTAGAGGATATGGGAGATTAGTGAACAAACAGATCATGTGATCCACGTTTGACGGGTGACGTGAAGTATATGCAATCGCAGAGAGCACATAATGTGATATATTCACCAAAATGGGGTAATAAATATGACATTGATGGTATATTAGACAAAATATCGTTACTGAAACATTGTAATCTCTGAAAATGTGATGCACATGTGCTAGGGTAACCACCTGTCCCACCCTGTGAGGGACAGTCCCTCTTTGGCCAGTTGTGTCCTGCAAACAAACCGAACACATGGCAAATGTCTTGATATCTCAGGACAAAGATTTCCCAGATATCTTTTCAAATGGTAGCATAAAACACTAATATTGTATCTGGAACAACAAAATATCATAATAAACAGAATAAGCAACTGAAATGCTACAAGAATTGGTAGCTCTCCTGGCAAAAAGTGAAGTCCTGTCCTATGTACTGGCCGTGGGTATGCTTTTTCCAGGCAAAGTACACGTTCTGAACACTAATGTCCCATATTGTGCATTTGAAAAGGTGGCAGGCCTAAGATGTGCAGGCGACAAAACAGCGACAATTGGGTATCCGTCAAGCACATAGGTGGATTGAGGTAGTGAACCGAAGGGAACAGAACACTACAAATGCGAAAGCATCATACGTACACAAAGGAGATAATAATACAGTAGTAGCGACAGCCCCCCCCCCTCTACCACCTCCGATACCACATCCAGGATATGAAGCAGGAGGGCAGGCTAGTCCCCCCCACGTTATCCTTTGGCAACAGAGGTATCACAATGACCAAATGTAAGAGAAGCTATTGAAACCACATCCCGAACTCGTAACATACCTAGGGACACTCGAGTAAGAAGACAGTCACTAGAACAGAGTAAGGATATCTGTCAATTAATTGAAGTACCGAACCCTCATGCAGGACAGGAAGGCCAGGACCCAACCCCCGTAGTGTATAGACCGTGGACACCAGATGATATCTGTAAAGTCAGAGAGTGAATTCACCATCTACAAAGTAATCGCTATTCACCATGCAATACCCTGTATCTTCTGATTGGAAAACAAAGGAGGAATGGCGGATGGTACAGGATTTACAAGCTGTAAATCATGTAATAATACCTAGGGTACCGATGGTGCCAGACCCACACACAATATTGAATGCTATGAACACGCCACAGAAGTATCTTACCGTGGTACATATAAGCTATGCTTCCTTTGCAATACCTATACATCCAGATAGTACGTATTGCTTTGCATTTACATTCAGGGTAACAGATACAGCCATACCCGACTATCGCAGGTATACTGTGAAAGTACAACGACATTCCCACAGGAGATGGCTAGCTACATTCCTGTGTTTACTACACCCGGGGCCAGTCAAGTTCTACTTTATGTGGATGATATTCTGCTTGCGGCCCCTACCCAGCAGCAATGTATGGAAGATACAATAGCATCATTGAGATATTCAGCAGAACAGGAACATAAAGTAAGCAAGCATAAATTGCAACTACAGAGAATACAGGTCAAGTACCTGGGATATGTGGTATCCAAGTAGGGTAGAACATTACATGACGATAGGAAGGTAGCAATTTCACAAGCACCCAAGCCAACTACCAAGAAGGGAATGAAGTCCTTTCTGTGCCGACTAACATTTGTCAAAGCTGGTTACCAAACAATGCTTCTGAATCTGCTGTATTGTCTGCCTTAATCTTTAATACACCTATGGCAGCACAACACATACTACACTGGCTTACAGTAGCAGAAACAACTGTCTGCAGACTAAAACGATTGATAGCTTCAACATCTGTATTAGGTCTCCCGAATAATCATAACACATGTTGTCAGACTGTAGATTGTAAGCGGTGACATATGATGTCAGTCTTGATGCAACAGCATGGAAGTAAGCAACGCTACATAGCTTACCACTCATTGCAGTTGGACACTGTGGCATGGTCAGTGCCACATTGTGTACAGGCAGTTGTTGTAGCACCCATGGCAGTACAGGCCCCGGCCTCAATGTTATCATACCACCCTCTCACTGTGAGAATGTCTCCTGCAGTTGCGATCATTCTGCTGCAAGAGAAGATAGCATTCCTGACCCGTGCTAGACATTTGTCTTGTTTGACCATACCACTGAGTCAACCTCATATGGTGATTGAACGTTGTACAACATTAAACCTATCAACGTCACGTCCGACACCTGTGTATGGCACACCACATAGTTGCCTATACGAAAGGGATGAAATAACTACACACAGACATGATATATCACTGATATACTCTTAGATGATGCAGAGGTGACAGTTAATGTGTACGGATCATGTAGACAGAGTCCTACAGGAACGAATCAAGTAGGTTATGCAGTAGTTATTGATAATGAGATTGTAGACGCCCAACCCCTGCAGCATAACGTGTCTGCTCAAGCAGCAGAATAGATAGCTTTAACACGTGCTTGTACTGTGGCGAAAACCTGATGTGTGGACATATGTCCCGATAGTCAGTATGTTGTCTGTACAGTGCATGTTTATGAGCAGCAGTGGAAGAATAGGGGAATGATAACATCCACCGGTAAACCGATTAATCATGCGCAATTGATCCTGAATGCATTCCATTCCATTCAGTTACCCACTAAAGTAGCTAATTGTAAATGTGCAGGTCATAGATAGCAACAGGATAACAGTAGGAAAGGTAAGACATGAGCTCATGCAGCTGCAAAACAAGCAGCCTCACAGTTGGAAAGTGTATGTTTGAATGAGGAATGACAATCCTCAGACATTTTACATGTAGAAATGTTACAAACAATGCAAACAGCAACTACGAAAGCAGAAAAGCCGACGTGGGTATGACGAGGAGCAATCCTTGAAGACGGACCACACATATCCACAGTGAGAAAGCCAATATTAACGTCTAATGTAGTCAGATATGCGGCTTTGTGGAGCCATGGGTAGAGACATGTCTCAACAGGGGGGATGGTACATTCGGTTAACAGAATACCCCTAACATACGGAATTAGGAACCACATACAAACATCATGAGCAGCGTGTCACATTTGCAGTAGATATCATGCACAGGGAGCATTTAAACCGAAGGGAGTGTATTTACCTACACCACCATAACCGTTCCGTACTATTTGTATGTAGTTCATACATCTGAATAAATGTGAAGGGAAGAAATACTGTTTAGTGATTACACATATACATAATCAAAATGGGTAGAAGCATTCCCAACCATGAATCCGGATGCAGCAGCAGTGGCAAAGGTGCCAGTAAATTAAGTATCCCGAGATCGGGCATACTGTAAAGAAGCTACAGTGACAATAGAACACATTTAGTGAACCAGACAATCACGCAACCTGGGGGATTATGTTGTATTTCCATGAATGTAAATTGCATGTACAACCCACAGTCAGCATGACTGCTGGCGCGGTACAATGGGATCCCGAGAAATAAGTACAGGAGGTTGGTGGGTGACACCCAGACGAGTTACATTTGCTGTCTACCTCTAGCATTGCTGAGCATGACAACAGTTCCAAATGTAAAGTGTTGCACCCACTTCAAAGTAGTATGTGGAATGGCATATCATGTGCCAGAGTGGAAAGCTGTCATGCCTGCAGAGCCGGAGGTCGATGGCTCATTAGCAGGTGACATGAGATGATTGTTAACCAATAACACTGTTTTGCAGTTAAAGTCTTTTACAGATAAAGAGCAAGTGAAGCCGGACGCATAGCTGACACCAGTATCCTCTGTGTATGTCACTGTTATCCAAACAAGATAATTGGCAAGTGGAAAGTGTGAAGGTCTGTACCAGGTAGTGTTGGCAACGCCTACTGCAGTAAAGTATGCTGAGAGGTCATCCTGGGTTCACCTCACAGTTTTCAAACCGGTAAAGGATATCAAGTCTGATCAACATCTTGTAGCTGATATACCATAGAGCCTGAATCACCCTGGCCAGACTGTATAACAATACAAAGCAACCCCAAAGACATTTGGTTTACTGTCATATTGATTATACACCTATTAACCATGTTTGTGTTAACTTTACATTTGCTGGGACCTTACCTGCATATAACTACACGGATACAAATAGTGATACGTGATGAACTGGCCACAGAGTGTCTTCCACACTTCAACAAATACCTAGGCATGACGCGTGTGCATGTACACACTATGAACATTTTAAATTGCTGTGTTTGTACTGCCATACCTACATCATATGGAGGACTTCCGATGTATGGTGTCCCCTTGGGGATAGATTGAGACATGTGAATATTTACACTTTGATACAGGTTCTGTGAGATCACAGGACAAAGTGGCACTGTACTTACCTGTTACACAAAAAGTAATTGTATGTTGTTATAAACATGATACAGTTCAAGTTGGTGGGAGTATTTGTAACATAACTGTGTTTTACAAATGTCATATAACAGCCAAAGATCACAGTACTACTTGTAGCACCATTCAGTATCTGTATTGAAGCTTCATGAGAACAACGTGGAAGGATGTGCAGAAACATCCTGAATTGTATAAACAGTCCTCTGTTATAGACAGGCAGATTTTACATGCAGAGGTAACCCACATCAGAAGTAAAGTAGAATATTGTTATTTTGTTTGTGGGAAATAAGCATATCAATGGTTACCTGAGAATTGGTCCGGCAGTTGTTATTTGGGTTATCTGGCTCCAGTCACATGACATACTGCACAATTGCCTCTGGGTACAAACGAACTCTAACACACATAGCTTGAAGAACTGGGAACACAGTCGAGAAACCTACTAATCCAGTGGGTGAAATGGAAGCTGTTCTGACATTCCAGTTTTCTGCAAGAGATAAAGGAATATCGATCCATATGGACTTCAGTGACAGCGTCATAACCTGGGCTGGAACACTCCCAGCTTGTGGAGTAGTGAAATCAATCAGGGAACAGAGGAAGTTGTCAAAACCTGTCGGAGGAATGATGAATGTGACTTACCGCTCTTGAACTTGTGACTGATGAACTGGATGCAATGAGAACTGTTGTGTCACAAAATGTAATAGCGCACGTCTGCACCCTGCCGGCGAGAAATGGTACGTGCGCGCTCATTAAAGAACATCGCTGTGTCCAAGTACCACATAAAAAGACCAGAATCAACCCCACCTAGAGGTAATACAGCAGGTGTCATCCATGGCGGAACCAGGCCCAAACCCACTGACGAACCATTTCCACAAACCATTTGGTGGATGGGGTTCAGTCATGCTGAATATCATGATTGCCATTTGTGTTGTTCTGCTCATATTGGGAGCATGTGTCTATTGCGGGATACTTTGCATGTAAGTATTAGTCAGGGACTCTGTCGACGTATCTGTACCCGAGACTATGTATCAAGACCTGTAGTGGTATTTGTCAATACAAAATGCAATCCTTCTTGAAATGTACAACAAATTACTTGCCTAGTTAAACGTTCCAGAGAGGAAGAGGCTAGGGAATGAAATAATGTGGTATATGTTTCTGGATAGAATAGAAGCAATCAAAGGAGGGAGAATGTTAGCAAAATACATACATAAACATATATATGACGTGCAACTTTAGAAGCAATAAGTGTATAATGCATATTATTCTATCTTACAATATGGCAGTAGAGCTTATCATGCATGTAATTGCCTGTAGTGTAGCTGCATTGTGATTGAACCCTGACCCTGGCAGTAACCAGTGCAGCAGGTGTATGTCATTCAGCATTAGTCATCTGCTCGGTTAGAGAATAATAAATGTATGTACAGGTATATCTGTCATCCTTCCACTGAGGAGGATAGGCTTGTGAGCTCTATGTAACACAGAGTACAGCTGCTCACCAGAGAGACAAAGGAACCTAGTAGGAAATGGAGTGACGACCGGATCTGAACAGTGTTGGAACCGTGACAGAGCAGAATTTACCAAAGTACATTCTAATTGACTATGTGGCTCGCAAGGTTTTGCTATCCTCATGGGAAAACATTTAATAAGCATTACCTTAGCACTGTTGTAGGAATACAACATTGTGGACTATAGTGATTTAAATGCCCTGTGACTGACCACATCATTAATGTGTGCAAAAGATGATAGTATACACAATGCTTATACAGCTGTAACATGTATAGAGTAAAACAAATGTCTAAACTTGTACTGCATAGTTCTTTGCCTCCTGCTGCAAAGTAGTAAAACGTTATTAATCTCAGCTTACTGTGTCATTGACTGTCATTTTGAAAAGACGAAGGAGTGTTACAGTTTGATTTAAACAACGTAATTGACAGATGTGTATGTTCTAGCATGGGAATAGGTCAAGCCAACCATCACAATGTCCATGTGTACCACATACAAACAGCCAGTAACACGCAGTAGTAGTGCATGAAGGCATACACGACTGTGGGAATAGTACAGGACATATGGCACATGCCAATTGCAGATGCATGACACAAACCCCAGGATGGGTGTCCCTGCAAAGAGGAACATGTGCCAACCACACCTCCCACAGATGTACCGCAATAAAACACATGGCAAACACACAGAAACACTACCGTCCAACACACGACTGCAACGGAGCCTGGTCAGACACCAACATGAAGCATGCACAAAAAGATCATCTGTACTTGACTCCAAGTAGACTTTTCCCTATCTGTTAAACCTAGCACTTGCTCCTACAGTACTTATTACCTTCATACGGCACTCTTATAGATAGCACCCCAAAAGGCAAACCCCATTACTCGGTAACCCACGCCCCCGAATCTCTTTTACAGTTGTTTGTCTAGTCCTTCTAGCATGTCGAGGGATCAGTTGCTAGTGTCCTCTCCTGCTCAGCTGGTGAACCTGAATATTGAGGCAATGTTACAATTGCCTCATGTACACAGACAACCCTCTCCTCCTCCCACAAAACACAAATATATGCGACAGATGCAACTATACGGCCAAACTGGAGGCTGAGCTCTCAACATAGGACTGGCAAGACCAGTCAGGAGGAGAAGGTTACCACACACACTATAGACCCAGTCTCACATAGTACCATCACAACCTCAAATCATACACATAAACACACAGACATACTCGGCGGCTCTGATCAAACATCTACCAAAACAGCAGAGGCCACCAAAGCATACACCCAAACAACCACCACCTCAGAACACAACACCTGCAACACATATACCTCACAGTCAGAGTGTCAAACAGTCACAGCCCTTAAGGCCAAACACAATGCCAGACACACTAGTCATTGGTGACTCCATAGTCAGACACACTGATGCCCCGCACACCAGACTGAGTAAGGAGAAGGTCACAGTAAGCTGCCTGTCGGGTGCTAGAATCCGCCACATAACGCAAGCACTCAGGTCTCTCAACAGCAGGTACAAATATGACTCAGTCATTGTCCACGCTGGTGTAAACGACCTGAGACGCACTCCTTGGACTACATGATAAGAGACATTGAGGAGCTCTCTGATTATGTAGCCCAGGCAGGTATGACCCTGACCTTGAGCAGTATCCTACCTTCACCAAGAATGATGCCACAATACAGAGATAGGACGATCAGCTTTAACAATTGGCTTAAACTCTGGTGTCATTCAAAGGGGATCCAATGTCTGTCTGCCTGGGATGACATGCTGGACAAGCCACGCTGCTTTGCAAGGGACGGCTTGCACCTGTCACCCCTGGGATTCCGGATATTGGCAAAGGCTCTTGCCACCCCCATAGTCCCTTATTTAGGCAAGGCTCAAATTCTAAACCTACCACCCTAGAACACAAAACAGGAAAAAACTAAGGGTAATGCTGCTCAATGCCAGAAGTCTAAATCTCAAAATGCACGCACTCGAGGCCCTTCTCAGTATGGAGAACATTGATGTCTGTGCAGTGACAGAAACCTGGTTCAAGGCTCCTGAGAGCACCCCAGCACTATCAGGTTTCACCTCTTATCATGCATTCCAGCCCAAAATCCGGACAATACCAACAAAGGAGGGGGGGTATCCATATTCATCAAGGACACCCACACCTCAAGACTGGTGGCAATGCACGATGCATCGGAGACCATCCAGGTGCAATTAACCATAGGCAAGACTGCTCTGCAATTTGTAGCATGTTACAGGCCACCCTCACAAAGTCAGGAACCTCACATGGCCTTCCTGAAAACACTAGAGGGGATAAATGTATCACCAAACACCATCATACTAGGTGACTTCAATTACCCAAATATAGACTGGGAACACTACTCAAGCTCAAACACCCTAGCCCACAAGTTCCTGGAATTCATAAACTCAAATGCCATGGAACAACTAGTCACCATCCCCACAAGAGGAGAAAACATACTTGATCTCATCATCACGAACATGGGAGCACAATGTTCAACACCGGAAGTATACCCCTCACTGGTGAGATCAGATTACAAACTAATCTCGCCGGAGGTCCTCATCCCACCCCCACCTGAAATAAAAAAGACCACAGTAAAGAACATCGCGAAAGTAGACTTCACACTTCTAAAGACTAGCGTGGTCTCCTTTAAGGCCCCCGAGCGGAAAACAGTACTCAAGCCGCTGAATCACTCACAAATGCCTTCTACCAGCACCTGCAGGACTGCATGGATAAGGCAATCCCAAGCAAAACAAAGACTCTTTGTACCAAAGGCAAGCCCAGTCTGGTGGACCCCAGCCATAAACAAACTCTACAACAAAAGGAGGAAGCTACTACAAGATAGAGCAAAATCCTTAAAAGGTAAGACACCCTTGCTCACTATAAGTGAAAAACGAAGAGCTCTCATAAAATCATCCAAAGCAAATTCTGAGAGAAAAATAGCTAAAGACTCAAAAGACAATCATAAGGCCTTCTTTAGCTATGTTAGAAACCTGGGAGGAAACTCCCAGATATGCTCAGAACTAGTTCAAAATGATGTGAAGATTACTGATCCTACAGACATTGCCAACATACTGGTTGACAGGTTCAGTGCAAACTTCTCCCCCCCCCCAAAAGGAGAGATATCTATACCAAGCGATTGCAGCCCCCCAAACATCTCCAACGCCCAAGTGAGAACTGCTCTCCAAAGCAAAAAACACAGCATCCATGGGACCTGATGGTGTCCCTGGCTGTGTGCTCCACGAACTCAACGAGGAATCAAACCCACAGCTAGGACAGCTGTTTAATCATAGTCTTACCTCTGGATACATACCCAGGGAGTGGTGCACTGCAACTGTGGTCCCACTTCACAGAGGCGGTGCCTCCACCGACCATGGAAATCACCGGCCCATTAGCTTGACAAGCCTTATCTGCAAAGCCATGGAGAGGATCATAATGGACCTCATAAATACAGACATAGGGAATTTGCAGAATTTGGATCCATCCCAGTTTGGCTTTGTCAAAGGCAGATCATGCCTTCTAAACCTGGTTGACATTTTCAAAACAGTCACCAAAGCCATTGATGAGGGAAAGGCAGTCCATACAGCCTACCTCGATCTGGCGAAGGCCTTCGATACAATACCCCACTCGGGTATCATTGAAAAACTCATCAGCTTAAATGTTAACACATACATCACAAGATGGGTTGCAAACTGGCTGAGTGACAGAACCCACAGGGTCAGAGTTGCTGGCGCCATGTCAGACTCAAAGCCTGTCACAAGTGGTGTACCACAGGGCTCAGTCCTGGGCCCACTCTTGTTTGGCATCTACTTTTCTGAAGTACAAGCAAACACAGGAGGGTTATGGCTGACAAAGTTCGCAGATGACTGCAAACTGGGCGCCATAGTAGAAAACACATCTGACACAGATATCCTTCAGAAGGGTCTCACAGAAACGGATAACTGGTGCCAGAGCCATGGCCTAAGGTTAAATGCCAAACAATGCATAGTCATACCCTTCGGGAAAAACAAGGTTACCCCTAGCTACCAAATTGGTGGCAATCCACTGAGCACAGAAGAAGTTACCAGGGACCTGGGGACCCAGGTTGATAGTAGTCTGTCATTCGACACCCATGTAGCTAAAGTAGTTAGGAAGACCTTCTACATTGCCCACCTTATCATGAAGGGATTCTCATCTAGATCAAGGGAGGTCATAGTCTCCCTATACTCATCACTCATCAGAGCAATGATTGAGTACAATGCCCCATTCAGAATGTATCTGACCCGACACTTGCAGCAGCTGGAGAGGCCACAAAAGTTCCTCAACAAAAGGATAAAGGGTCTCAAACATCTGTCCTATGCTGCCCGACTGAAAGAACTCCTGCTCTATTCAGTCCCCTCCTGCTTGCTCAGAGCTGACCTTTGCCTAACATACACGGCCATGTCAAACCCAGATTTGATGAATATGCTTCACCCCAAAGAATCTAGATCCGCCAGAGCCACAAGGGCGGGAGACTTAAACCTCGACACGGCTATTAATAGGACATGCTGGAGGGATAGATTCATCACCCAAAGACTCCCTATGCTGTGGAATAAAATCCCGGTATATGTGAGGCAGAGCACCTCGCTGGCCTTGTTCAAGAGAAATCTTGACCAATGGATGGGAGATCGCAGATATACCCCAGGGATTACCTCAGTGTCACTGCTCGACAGAGGCACAGCAAATTAATGGGTATAGTTCCCCATACTAAAGGGGTGGCATAAGCCACAAAACTGTGGGCTAGGCTTGTAAATGCCCTCAGGCAGATAGCCTAGTATGAACCTATGAACCTATGAACCTATGAACATACAGGGACTTGTGTAATGTTTGCCTTAACACCCCCCCATAGGCCAAAGAAGAATAGAATGGACATATGCATGTAATGTTGTGAAGGATGTGTGGTAGTCCTCAGTATCACAGTGTTAGGGACACAGATACACTGTCATCAACTGTGACGTATGTGCACTGTACACAGCATACCTGCATGTAATACAGAGGACAATCATGTGCCACAGAAATATACACTGGAGAAAGAGTATAGTGGATAGACAAGTGTAAATGTGACAAACTATGAATATAGGTTCATACGTCCATAGGTACAGGGTAGGCCATCGTCCCAGGTTCAGCCATAACACTACACCATAGTTAGGATGACTTTGCCAACCTTCTGTGCTTCAGATAAAATACTCATGATATTGCTGTACCTCCGTCAAGCAGTGATAATGATGTAATCCCTGGCCTATACCTGCAATTCTCCATCCAATGGACAACATACCCGCAAACAAGGCTAGGAAGGATCTCTGTCTCACATGTACTGTGATGTAGATCCACAGCATTGTGAGTGTCTGGGTGATATATGTGTCACTCAAACACATCCCATCAATGACCATGACAAGGTTCATGTCACCTGCCCTAGTGGTTCTGAGGGATGCAGATACAGTAGGTGAAGCATACACATGACATATGGGTTGACATGGCCTCGTATGTCAGGCACAGGTCAACACTAAACAGCAGGTATGTGACTTAATGGGGCAGCGGTCCTACAAGTGGGGCAGCATTACACAAAATGATGTCATCCTGCATCTGTATGACAATTAACCTATGAGGGCTTCCCAGCTGCTGTAGGTGTATGGTCAGATACAGTCTGAATGGGGCAATGTAGTAAATCATAGGTGTAACACGTAATGGGTACAAGGAGACAATGACCTAGCCTGATGTAGATGTGAATCCCTGCACAAACAGGTGGGCAATGTAGAAGTCCCACAGAACCACGATAGCAACGCAGTGTGTTGAATGAATGGTGACCGACAAACTCTGTCCCCTGATCCCTGGTAATCACCCCTGTGCTGAGTGGACAGCCACCTATATGCTGGACAGGGGTGACCTAGTACTTCTCGACAGGTATGATGTTGCATTACTTAGCATTTAGCTGTGGGACATGTCCCTGACAGCAGATATGCATATCTGGGAGGCCCCTTCAAGGATATCTGTGTCAGATGTCCGTCCCACTATGGCACCTGTTTTGCAGTCATCTACAAACAATGTTGCCCATAACACCCCTGTGTGTGCCTGTACCGTGGAAATGTAGATGTATGACAGGAGTGGACCCACGGAAGGGCCCCATGGGACACCACTTGCGACAGGCAGTAGGTCTGACATTCTGCCAGCAACTATGACCGTGTGGGTTGTGTCACATAGACAGTTTACAACACATTCTGTGATGTACGTGTTCACATCCCAGCCAATGGGTTTATCAACGATACCTGAGGGGGGTAATGTGATGAAGGCCTTTGCCAGGTCGAGGTAGGCTGTATGGACTGCAACACCCCCATCAATGGCCTCGGTGACTGTCCCGAAAATGTCAACCATGCTTTAAAGCCATGAACCGACCCTGAACTAGACAAACCGTGTTGGATGCAAAGTATGTATGTCCCCTATGCATTCATGTACGAGCCGCAGTATGATCCCTCCCCATGTCTTTGCAGATAGGTCTCCTCATGGTAATGGGACAGTAATAACCAGGCTCAGTGGAGGCATTGGCCCTGTGACGTGGGACTACAGTTGCCATGCGACACAACCTGGGTACCTTACCTGAGGTGAGGCTACAAAGAAATAGCTGTCCTAACTGTGGGTCTAATTCCTCAATGAGATAGTGGAGTACACAGTGGGGTCACCAGCTGGTCTCATGGATGCTATGTCCACTACCCTGGAGAGAGCATGTCCCACCTGTGTGTCACAGAACATTTGGTGACCACAAACCGCTGGTACAGACATCTCCTCATGTGTGGGGAAGGGTGTGGAGATGTCCTCACTGGACTTGTCAGCCTGTATGTTGGCAATGTGTGTATGTTGAGTAAACTCCACCTCTTTGTGAACCCAGTCAGAGCATATGTGGGAGTGACCTCACAGGTGTTGAGCATAGCAACTGAAGGTGGTATGATTGTCAGCCAGGTCCATGTAGGTATATCTGTGGAATGTGCCCTGACCATGGCATGACAGTGTGTAACTCTACACATAAGATGACCAAGGGTGTCATACCTCACAAGGTGTCTGCTCCACCTTGTAGTAGCCACCTCCTCGTGTTGTACATCCTGTGTATGGCTGGGGTACACCACACTGGATGCTTGGCATTGGTACAATGAACCACAGTTGGGTAAGTGAATGCCTGGTTCATGCAGTCCTGTAGGTACTGGTAGATGGCAAATGTGATTGATGCAGTGGCTGCAGTACTGTCGACCACAGGCTCAGGGTCCTTAAAGGAGACCACAGTAGTGTGCAGAATTGTGTAGTCTGCCTCTGAGCAAGCAATGTGTATGGTAACTGGCAACACTCACAGCAACGGATGCCAATAGCAGAAGCCAATGTCCAAATAACATAGATTAACGACTGCATGACAATATGTCTTATCATACATGTATTGACACGTGTCTGCTAATTACAATTGCAAATGGCCGGTAAGACTGGCCTAAGGTTCCCGTGATTTACACAGTCTGGAGGTGTTGTTCCGATAATAAAGTGGCAATACCTCCCAATCGTGGCCTCTGGGTATTAAAGTGGTTGTTAACCTGCAACATTGGATGTACACCATTGGGTTCTGTTGTCGGAAAACATGGTTCCTGTACCACTACACAGTATGGGCAGTCAAGCAGACATCCGCGATTGTTGAACACACAGCATCAGTGAAACCCACTGCTCACAAGGACACAGTCCGACAAGCTCTACACTTTACATATGCACAGTGGTGTCCATTGTAGGACCCAAAAATTGTCTAAAGACAAGAATGATGCCTTATTTCAATGTGTACCTGAACTCATTGTCGTCACAGGTACACATATGCACCGCAAGCGTGTTTAATGTTGATGATAGCTGTCCATGAAATGCAGCACAGATGCACAGAGATACCCAGGGTACCGGGTCCATAGAACTGCGCCCACATCACAGTCCCGCACACATGAAGGATGTGTAATGGGTACTGTCGATTGTTGCAGTCAAGGGATTCTGGGTATGTAGACCCTGGGCTCGGTGTTGTTTCGCAGGCAATCCTTTGTCCCGCCCCGTGGGAGGGATGTGCGTAGCACCTGCCTTACTCTCCGCCAATAATGCAAACCATCCACCGGAGAATGCTAAATGCAGGTGTGAAATGTGTACAGCCCTATACTAGTGTCCAGTAGGCAATTGTCATGGATGGACAACCGTATGGCCAAGATGGCACCCACAACTGCTAACCCGGGGAAATTACACAGCCGCTGTAAGGCATAACACAGGAAATACACATAGGGACTACAGTTGACATTCCACATACAAAGTCGGACCGCCGTGCCAACACCGGCGTACACAGCACTCAATCTGCCAGCAACAGAATGAGGAGCACCCGCTACCATACAGCGGAACAGATGTGCGACCTGTGGAACACATACCAATGGCACACCCACAACGCCAAGTAGGATATGTAAACTATGGCATCCCCACCTATGAAGACAACATGGTTAAATGAATACATAGGTGATCAACATGTTCCAGTGGTGTTATATTGAAAATACAGTGACGGATATGTCCCATTGGGATGTCTGAGGTTTATATGAAGCAGTTGCTAACCAGCATGTTTGGATGTATGACATCTGTTCACAGTACTAAATCACCTGGTTATGTAGCACCATGTAGAATGGGTAGTCAAACAGACATCCGCGATTGGGGAACATACACCAGCAGTGAAAAGCACTGGCCAGGTGGACACAGTCCAGCAACATCTAACCTGACATATGCACATCGGTGTCCATTGTAGGACCCAAAAATTCCATTCAGTGAATGCCTGCTAGCTTCCTGCATTACTCACGTGAACTCATTGTCGACACCATGTCACAGGTACACATATGCACCGCAAGCGTGTTCAATGTTGATGATAGCTGTCCATGAAATGCAGCACACATGCACAGAAATACCCAGGGTACCAGGTCCATAGAACTGCGACCACATCACAGTCCCGCACACATGAAGGATGTGTAATGGGTACTGTCGACTGTTGCAGTCAAGGGAGTCTGGGTATGTAGAATCTGGCCTCGGTGTTGTTTCGCAGGCAATCCTTTGTCCCGCCCCGTGGGAGGGATGTGTGTGCATAGCACCTGCCTTACTCTCCGCTAATAATGCAAACCATCTACCGGAGAATGCTAAATGCAGGTGTGAAATGTGTACAGCCCTATACCAGTGTCCAGTAGGCAGTTCACATGGATGGACAAGCGTATGACCAAAACGGCACCCATAACTGCAAACCCGGTGTAATTACACTGCCGCAGTAAGGCATTACACAAGTAATACACATAGGGACTACACTTGACATTCCACATACAAAAGACACAGACAACCAGCTGAGGAAGTCCAAAGCAAAGACGAGGTACTGTAGACACCGTCCGCGACCACTCAGAGCCCACCAGGAATTAAATGCAGTCACCATAGTGTATTGAAGCTCTTTTCGTCTGCTTCATAAGCAGACTTATTCAGAATACATACAATGCAGTCCAACCTACTACATTTAAAACCCATAATTGGTCAGTAAATTAGATGTGCTAAGTATTAATTAAATGCCTTAAAGGCAAACAAGCAAACAAACTTTACTTGGGTTACAGATTCCACACAGTGAGTACATCAGACATTGCTTCGAAAGGTACATTCTTCATAGAAAAATAGAAATATATGTATATATATGAAAGAAGAACCAACATAATGTTTTCCAAATGTCTGACTGTGTAAGCTACATATATATGTTCTACGGATTGTGCCAATATATTCAAAGAACTACAGACACCTAGTAATATAAATGAACCATAATATATACAGATAAACCGTATGATTATGACTAATGTAAAATAGACCAACGAAATGTAAAGATTCACAATGTGGTAAAGTAAATATTCATTTAGAAGGTTAGTTAATTAAATCAATTCAGACATCCTTGTCAAAATACTAACACAAGGCCAGCGAGGTGCTTGGCCTCACATGTACTGGGATGTTGTTCCACAGCATAGTGAGTGTCTGGGTGATGAATCTGTCCCACCAGCACATTCTATTAATGACAGTGTCAAGGTGTACGTCACCTGCCCTTGTGGTTCTGAGGGATATAAATTCTTTAGGTGAAGCATAGTCATCAGATCTGGGTTCGACATGGCCTTGTATGCCAGGCACAGGTCACCTCTGGGCAAGTGGTATGCGACTGTATACAGCTGGAATCCTTTCAGTCGGTCAGCATAACACATATTCCTGAGACCCTGCATCTGTTTGTCGATGAAATGTTGGGGCCTTTCCAGCTGCTGCAGGTGTCGGGTCAGATACATTCTGAACGGGCATTGTACCCAATCATAGGTCTAATGAGTGATGAGTACAAGGGGACAATGACCTCCCTGATCTAGATGTGAATCCCTTCATGATGATGTGTGCAATGATGAAGGTCTACCTAACTACGCTAGCAACATGTGTGTCGAACAAACGGTTAACAACAACCCGCTCCCCAGATCCCTGGTAACTCCCTCTGTGCTCAGTGGATTGCCACCTATATGTTAGCTAGGTAACCTTCTTCACCAAGGGTATGACTATGCATTTCCTGGCATTTAGCTGTAGGCCATGTCTCTGGCACCACTTATCCACATCTGTGAGGCCCTCCTGAAGGATATCTGTGTCAGATGTGTGTCCGACTATGGCACCCAGTTTGCAGTCATCTGCAAACATTGTCAGCCATAACCCCGGTGTGTATGCTTGTACTTTGGAAATGTAGATGCTGAAAAATAGTGGACCCATGACTGAGCCCCATGGGACACCACCCGTGACTGGCTGTGAGTATGACATGGGCGCAGCAACTATGACCATGTGGGTTCTGTGACTTAGCCAGTTTGCAACCCATATGGCGATGTATGGATTTACGCTGGAGATGACGGGTTTATCAATGATACCCGAGGGGGTATTGTGTCAAGGCCTCTGCCAGGTTGAGGTAGGCTGTATGGACTGCTTTACCCTCATCAATGGCCTTGGTGACAGATCCTACAAAGTCAAACACGTGTAAAAGGCATGATCTGACTTTGACCAAGCCAAACTGGGTTGGATCCAAAGTATGCAAGTCCCCTATGTCTTTATCTATGAGTTCCATTATGATCCTTCTCCATGGCTTTGCAGATAAGGCTTGTCAAGCTAATGGGATGGTAATAACCAGGGTCAGTGGAGGCACCATCCTTGTGAAGTGTGACTACAGTCGCCTTGTGCTACTACTTGGGTAAGTATCCTGGGGTGAGGCTTAGATTAAACAGCTGTCCTAAGTGTGGGTTTAATTCCCCATAGAGTTCATGGAGTACACAGCTGGGACACCATCAGGTCCCATGGATGCTGTGTTTACTGCCTTGGAGACAGCATTTCCCACCTGTGCGTTACAGATGTTCCAGGATCTACAATTCTCTGGTATTGATATCTCTCCATGTGTGGGGGGGGGAAATGTTAGCACTGAACCTGTCAGCCAGTATGTTGGCAATGTGTGTAGGTGCAGTCATCTTCACATCATTCTGAACCCAGTCTGAGCATATCTGGGAGTGTCCTCCCAGGTGTCCAACATAGCTATAGAAGGCCTTATGATTGTTAGCTGATTCCATGTTAATTTCTCTGTTGAATTTCCCCTGGATGATTTCATGACAGCTTGTAGTTCTTCACATATAATGAGCAAGGGTGTGTTACCGGACAAGTATTCCGCTTTAAGTTGTAGTAGCTACCTCCTGTTGTAGAGCTTGTTCATGGCTGGGGTCCACCAGACTGGATGCTTGTCTTTGGTACAAAGGGTCTCAGTTTTGTATGGGATTGCCTGATCCATGCAGTCCTGTAGGTGCTGGTGGAAGGCATATGTACGTGATTCAGCGGTTTGAGGAATGTTCACCACTGGCTCAGGGGCCTTAAAGGAGACCACAGTAGTGTTCAGAAGTGTGTAATCGGCTTTTGAGAAAGGCATATGTATGGTAACCGCCACCACTGTACACATGGAACATCATAGCAAGAAACCACGGCCGGATGTGGGTAATGCTGGACATACCCACGGCAGACGTGGCGCGTTCCCGAGTCCGATGCCCGAGGGACCACACACATAGCCAGCCTTAGGCATAGGCCAAGTAGGCAGCCGTCTAGGGCGTTGCTCTACTCAGGGCACCTTTCCAGACTTTATTTGGTGTAGGTAGACCAGGAGGGGGGTAGCGGGTGATGTGGCGGTGGCAACATGGAGTCCTTCTGCCTAGGGCACCACTTAACCACTCTTCCCGTGGGTAATACAGCAGTACCCACACCCAGACGCGGGTCATTGCTAGTATGCCATATCATCTATGGCAAGAAACCATATATTCCCAGACATGATGGCACAGCATAATGCCTGTCCGCCGCCCAAACGCAGACATACGGCACCACGGGCGGTGCGGACGCATTCGCGCGAGATGTCCGTTACCAATGTCGACACTGTCTCTCTTTGTGAAACACACTCAACATAGCGATTCAATACTAAACAGCGACGGAGAGCCCCATGTCCCCGTGGCTGAGCTGTTCAACCTGTTCCGCCATGTTAAATGTGTGTAGCAGAGCGGAACCAGCCCAAACCAAGCAACGGACATGTCTGTGGCTCAGTGAAAGCGCCACGCAATGGTAAACCCATGTAATATTGGGAGACAGGTCATACAAACCGAGGCTTAGTAATGGAAATGGGACCGTTCGACCAGACCAAGTACAATTAGTAAAACAAGATCTACAACGGGTACACCGCCAATCAGCGACACGGTTATGAATAATTGGGGTGTCATCGTATCATAGTCACGGACAAACAGTGTCCTTGTCACTCATCTAACATTCAGACACGGTCAGGGCAGTTCCGTAGACTGGGCGGACAAGACCAAACCCAAAGCACCACAGGAACACCCTGACAATCGAACGCCTGTATGCGTAGGGGATATAAGCACCTGTGATCTGAACATCCCTGCGGTCACGACATATGCATCCTGGGCCATGAGCGAGAGGGAATAAGGAATGTTTAACATGCAGTACCGCACCTTTCCCAGCAGGAGAATGGATGCCTGTGACAAGCGTGAGTGCGGGGGTGGGGGATATGTAAATGTAGCTAAGTACCATGGGTATGCATATTAATGACACTGAACAGATAACGTGTAGTGGTCACAGTAACCGGCAAACGTGAATGCAGTCACGTTTGAATTACGACTATAGAACATATAGATGTGAACGGTACGTACGCGCCCATGCTGCAAAGACTGTTACATGTATAAAGTTGTAAGTGCGTTCTGCACACGTCCGTCAACCGGATCACAGATATGTTACCGGAATAGCCACAACTAACACACACCACGTAACCACACGGACCCAGTAAACATATATAAACGGAATACGGATATGCATGTGCGCCAGAACCCACAATTAGAAATGCGAAAAGTGCGTGTGTGATCCACCCGAAGCAGGGAAGGTTAAGGATGTGTCCTCCACTCATTTACATTCATAATTGTAAAATATATGCTTAAATTGTACTTATTGATTCCATGCTTTGGAATCGTAATGCTACAATTATACACATTGATATAACATATCCTGATCAACACACTACATTCTAAGGTTTACTTACAACAATTATCAACTATGTTTCAATATACTGATTGTATTGACCAATATTGTATTTATATTAACACATTGTTGTCGTATTATTGTTTCCATTAACTAATGTATGCAACACTGATTTGTATATGTCACGTTATCATCAAGACCTGGAGCACTATCCACTTAACTATGAGCAGGTTCATTGATTAATTGACTTTAAACTGACTCTGAAGGAAGTGTATAAGGGACGACTATGTAATGTATTTCAGACCGACGATGCCCCATGTTAGTAGGTGAAAGAGCTCAGTATCTTTGACTGTGGAGTGTATCGCCTTTGTCATTGTCTGTTGTACGATATATGTTCAATAATGTCATTTATGAAGATGGGCAGGACGCAAGGTTTGCTGTATTTCCGCTTACTGGCACGTGGATATAGATAGGCCAAGTAATACATAATATGGGTAGTCAAGCAGACATCCGCGATTGGGGAACATACAGCGCAGTCAAAACCACTGGCCAGATGGTGACAGTCCAACACGTTCTACACTTTACATATGCACATCGGTGTCCATTGTAGGACTCCAAAAATTGATCCATTCGCAATATCAAACAGCTGCGATCGACCCAGACGAGGTGACAGCCGTGACTACGGCACAGCTAGACATATGCACCACCAGCGTGTTTAAGGTTGATGATAACTGTCCATGAAATGCAGGACATATGAACAGAAATCCCCAGATTGTCGTGTCCATAGAAGTGCGTCCACATCCCAGTCCCGCACACATGAAGGATGTGTAATGGGTACCGTGGGGGGTTGCAGCCATGGGATCCTGGGTATGCAAAAATGGGGCTCAGTGTTGTTTGGCAGATAATCCGTTGTCCCGCCCCATGGGAGGGCTGTGGGTATAGCACGTGCCTTAGTCCCCACTAAGGATGCAAAGCATCCACTGGGTAATGCTAAAAGCAGGTGTGAAATGTGTTCAGCCCTATATCAGTGTCCAGTAGGCAATTCCCATGGATGGACAGGTGTACGACCAAGATGGCACCTATAACTGGAAACCTGGTGGAATTACACAGCTGTGGTAAGGCATAACACAGGAAATACAGATAGGGACTACAGTAGACACTCCCCATACAAAGTCAGACCGCCGCGAATACCGCGCATACAGCACTCGATCTGCCAGCAACAACATGAGGATCACTCGCTTCCATACTGTGGAACAAATGGGCGACCTGTGGAACACATACTAATGGCACACTAACAACCTCAACTAGGAAGGTCAGACGATGTTTCAACACTAGCGTTCCCGCATATAACGAACATCCTTCAATGAATAAATAGGGTATGCATGTTCTGGCTGTTTTATATTGACAATACAGTGGCGATATGTCCTACTGGGCCTTCTGAGGATTACTTAAAGCAGTTGCCAACCTGCAGCATTACATCAATACCATTTGGGTTAATCGTAGTAGAACATGGGTTTCGAAGCACAACATAATATGTGTAGTCAAACACACATCCGCGATTGGGGAACATACAGCAGCGGTCACAACCACTGGCCAGATGGACACAGTCCAACATGTTCTACATTTTACATATGCACATTTGTGTCCATTGTAGGACCCAAAAATTGTCCTATTGCAACGCCAACCGGGTGCGAGCGGAAGACCAAGATGAACTACAGCCGTGACTACGGCACAGCTACATATATGCACCGCCAGCGTGTTCAAGGTTGATGACAACTGTCCATGAAATGCAGGACATATGCACAGAAATCCACAGATTGTCGAGTCCACAGATGTGCGCCCACATCCCATTCCAGCACACATGGAGGATTTGCTATGGGTACTGTCGAGGGTTGCAGCCATGGGATCGTGGGTATGCAGAAATGGGTGTTGGAGATGATTGGCAGATGATCCATTGTCCCGCCCAGTGGGAGGGATGTGGGTACAGAACATGCCTTACCACCCACCAATACTGACAATCATCCACCGGAGAATGCTATATGCAGCTGTGAAATGGGTACAGCCCTACACCAGTGTCCAGTAGGCATTTCCCAAGGATGGACAAACGACGGACAAGATGGCACCCATAATAGCAAACCTGGTGGAATCACACAGCCGTAGTAAGGCATAACACAGGAAATACAGATGGAAACAACAGTAGACACACCCCATAGACATCCATCCTGCCGCGAATCCCGCGCATACAGCAGCCAAGGTGCTAGCAAGTATGTGGAGATCACCCGCTTCCACTCCGCGAAACATACGGGCGACCTGTGGAACACATATTAATGGCACACCAACAACGTCAACTAGGAAGGTCATACTATGGTTAAACTATGGCGTTCCCACACATAAATAACATCCTTTCATGAATAAATAGGTTCTACATGTACCGGCTGTGTTATAATGACAATACAGTGGCAGATAGATCACAATGGTACCTCTGAGGGTTACTTAAAGCACTTGCCAACCTGCAGTACTACAGTAACACCATATGGGTTAATTGTGGAAGGACACGGGTTCCGTAGCACTACATAATATGGGTAGGCAAACAGACATCCGGGACTGGGGAACATACGGCGGCAGTCAAACCCACTGGCCGAATGGACACAGTCCAACATGTTCTACACTTTACATATGCACATCGGTGTCCATTGCAGGACCCAAAAATTCCTCCTTAAGTGTTGGCAACAGGCAGCGATCGTGTGACCCAGAAGAAGTGACAGCCGTGACTACGGCACAGGTAGATATATGCACCACAAGCGTCTTCAAGGGTGATGACAACCGTCCATGAAATGCAGGACATATGAATAGGACTCCCCAGGTTGCTGCGTCCATACACGCATGCTCACATCCCATTTCCGCACACATGACGGGTGTGCAATGGGTACTGTCGAGGGTTGCAGACATGGGATCGTGGGTATGCAAAAATGGGTCTCGGTGTGGATTGGCAGATGATCCGTTGTCCCGCCTGCAGCGGACGTGGCGATGGCATATGCGTTACTCCGCACTAATAATGCCGATCATCCACCGGAAATGCAGAATGCAGCTGTGAAATGTGTACAGCCCTATACTAGTGTCCAGTAGGCAGTTCCCATGGATGGACAAACGTACGGCCAAGATGGCACCCATAGCTGCAAACCTGGGGGAATCCCACAGCTGTTGCAAGGCATAACCCAGGAAATACAGATAAGGACTACAGTAGACACTTCCCATACAAAGCCAGACCACTGGGCAGATACCAGCATACACAGCAGTCAATCTGCCAGCACATAAATGGGGATCACATGCTTCCATACAGTGGAACAGATGGGTGACCTGTGTAAACATACCAATGGCACAATATCAACGTCGGCTGGGAAAGACATACGATGGTCATACTATGGCGTTCCCACCAATGAAAGACATCCTTCAGTGAATTAATAGGATTGATGTCAATTGACCATGGCAAACACCCAATGAACAGGAAAGACTTGCTGGCACCCTATGGCCACAAACCATGTCACACATAGGTAGATGGAACAGTCAACTTAAACATTTCGGCCCACGACAGGTCGCATATGGTATCCAAAGGTTCTTCATAGACATGTATGCGCTTATCACCCGTAGGCCCCGTGAGACTTACACATAACATGGAAGCATCCAGGCTTTAAATATCCACCCTTACACTTCCATTTGTCACTTCTACGAACAATGAACATGTAGCCACAGCATAGAAGGCACAGACGCACTGCTAACGAAACACACACATGTCAACATCTCAGAAAGCATCCTATGAACACACGATTACATGATATTGTACTATGAAAAACAAACATACCAGCAACCTGCGGCAAGAATAGTCCCCGTAGTTCGACACAACACAAGTCTTCTTAACATTTAAACAGTTTATTACAACATGCAACGTTTTCATTGTTTCCACACCTTCTGCAGAAAAAAGCAAATTCTAAGAATGTTCACAATCAACACTGTGAGTCTTAACGAGTTCTTATATCTCACATTGTTGATTGTGAACAGTTTAAGAATTTGCTTTTTCCGAAGGAGTTGTGAAAGCAACGAAAACACACACACACATGGAAGGGACGGGAGACGAACCTACGCCTATCTACCTGAACTCACCACAGTATGAAGCATTTACAGAACGCGCTACCGAGTTTACTGAGCAGAGTGCTGTCAGAGGCATACTTGTAGGCTGGTGACATCACCCGCAAGACAATAGTTGGCAATAGCCAAGGTATGTGTTGCGAAGCATCTAAAAGCATGTTCATTCGCAGAGGCAGCTGGAAACACACACACACACACACACACACACACACACACACACACACACACGGAAGGGACGGGAGACGAACCTACGCCTATCTACATGAACTCACTACAGTATGAAGCATTTACAGAACGCTACCGAGTTTACTGAGCAGAGCGCTGTCAGAGGCATACTTGTAGGCTGGTGACATCACCCGCAAGACAATAGTTGGCAATAGCCAAGGTATGTGTTGCGAAGCGTCTAAAAGCATGTTCATTCGCAGAGGCAGCTGGAAACACACACACACACACACACGGAAGGGACGGGAGACGAACCTACGCCTATCTACATGAACTCACTACAGTATGAAGCATTTACAGAACGCGCTACCGAGTTTACTGAGCAGAGCGCTGTCAGAGGCATACTTGTAGGCTGGTGACATCACCCGCAAGACAATAGCTGGCAATAGCCAAGGTATGTGTTGCGGAGCGCCTAAAAGCATGTTCATTCGCAGAGGCAGCTGGAAACACACACACACACACACACACACACACACACACACACACACACGGAAGGGACGGGAGACGAACCTACGCCTATCTACATGAACTCACTACAGTATGAAGCATTTACAGAACGTGCTACCGAGTTTACTGAGCAGAGCGCTGTCAGAGGCATACTTGTAGGCTGGTGACATCACCCGCAAGACAATAGTTGGCAATAGCCAAGGTATGTGTTGCGAAGCGTCTAAAAGCATGTTCATTCGCAGAGACAGCTGGAAACACACACACACACACACACACACACACACACACACACACACACACACACACACGGAAGGGACGGAAGACGAACCTACGCCTAACTACATGAACACACTACAGTGTGAAGTATTTACAGAACGCGCTACCGAGTTTACTGAGCAGAGCGCTGTCAGGAGGCATATCCCTCACGGGTGGTATCATTTGCAGAGGCAATGCGCCCGATCGAATTATGTCAGAGTGCGCAGTCACGCAGCCTGTTACCATCCCAAGGTCGCCAGACAGTAACACGTTAGTGCTGCAGTCGGGAATACCAAGTAACTACTGATCAGTACATCACTGCCTACTGGGCATGCTCAGACACTTAGACTCGGCACAGAGCAGACATGCATACACATGGTGCGACGGCATGGGTGGCGGAATGTGGACCGTCAGGTGTGTCCAGCCACACAACAGCAACCTGGCCATGCCACAGACGTGGCCATGGCGGGGATACAGGCATGCACCCGGGTATAACTGCAGTCGGGCGGTGTGCACTGTGCTGTGTGTCTATCTACACAGCTGCCTACTGGGCATGCTCAGACACTTACACTGCACAGAGCAGACATGCATACACATGGTGCGACGGCATGGGTGGCGGAATGTGGACCGTCGTGTGTGTCCAGCCACACAACAGCAACCCGCCATGCCACAGACATGGCCGCTGCAGCGGCAATATCTAGGTGCAATTAACCATGTGTAGAACTGGCCTACAGTTTGTTGCATGCTACAGACAACCCTCCCAAACACAGGATACCTGCACAGACGTCCTGAGGACACTGGTGAGTGTGCATGCTCTCACAACAGCACCGCACTGGGTGACATGAACCACCCATACATAGACTGGGAACATTACCCATGGCACAACACACTACGCCACCGGTCCCAGGTGTTCTCACACCTGGCCACTGTTAAACAGCCATGCACCATACACACTAGGGGATGTCTGACAGTTCTGCCCATCACACATGGTGAGGATATGTCCCACACAGGATGTACAGCCCTCAATGGTGATGCCAGACCATATAGTGGATCCACTGGTCATCCACATCCTGCACCCAACACCGCATGGAGACCTAAGTGATGACCTCTCCACAACAAACCACACACATCATACGACCGGTGTGGTACCCTACAAGTCCTCCATGCCAGTGTTGAACACAGGCCAGACTGCCAACCGCCTAACGAATGCCTTCTCTGAGCACTCCACATGCATGTCTGCAACAGGCAAACATGATAAGATCAGGACCTTGTCCACCACAGGTAGGCACATGGTGTGGTGGACCCCAGCCACTGACAAGCTGTACATCAACAGTTGGAGCTAATACATGACAGAGCAATGTCAGTACCAGGGAAACCATCTCCCATTCATCCCGGCGCCACCATACGGCCACACATACAATCATCCACGGCCGCCAGGGAGTGGTACTGCAGAGGGCACATGAGACAACCATAGGGCCTCCCCTAACTGTGGTAAGGACATGGTTGGGGCACACAGACTTGGCTGGAAATGGTCCAGAATGGTACAACGGTCACTGCACCCACAGACATTGTCTGCAAACCAGCGGACATGTTCCAAGCATACATCCACCCCCCCCCAAGAGGGGACATATCCATCCCACCAGAGTGTAGCCTCCAAAACATCTCATATGGCCTGGAGTGATCCCATATCTCTATGGCGGTTGACACAGCACCAATGGGCACCGATGGTGTCCCTGGCTGTGTGCTACCCATCCTCATTGAGGCCCTCGGCCCACACATGCGGCCACTGTGTCATGTTAGCCTTACTATGGGCTATGTCCCCGATGGATGGCATATGGCATCTGTGGTCCCACTATGCCAGGGTAGTGCTCTTATGGACTGTAGACAGCCACACCCTATCGGCTTGACAAGCCTTGTCTGCAAAGCTGTGGGGAGGTCCATACAGGAGCCCATGGATACAGACAGCGGTGTACAGCCAATACCGAAACATACCCACAACAACATAGTCAAGGGCGGATCCTGCCTCCCGAACCTGCTCGTCCTGTCTGGAGTGGTCACCAAGGTCATTGATGGGGATACGCAGGTTTGCACACAGTACCATGTCCTGGTGGGAGCGTTCAGAGCACACTCCACATGGGACACATGGAAAGGCTCGCCAGCATACATGTGGGGACATATGTCCCCCGATGCTTCTCAGAAAGGTTGGAGGTCACACCACACAGGGTTGGTGGTCCTGGTGCCTTGTCACACTCATATCTGGTCTCCAGTGGAGGCCCACAGGGCTCAGTCCTGGGCCCCCTGCCATACGGCATTCGACCTTCCAATGTGCATGCAATCATAGGAGGATTGTGGCAGACAAGGTATGCAGATGACTACACACCGGCCACCATACCCAACACCCCATGTGACATGGACATCCACCTAGGGCGCCATAGACATGGATAACTGGTGCCAGAGCCATGGCCTGCTACTACATTCTAGAGAAGGTGCAGACCTACCCAGTGTGAAGGACATGTTCGGCCCAATGTCACATGTAGGTGGTAAGCCATTCAAGATGGTGGACATGTTCATGGAAATGGCTACCACACCTGTCGGTAACCTCTGTCAACACACACAATGGCAATGTGGGTGTGAAGACATTCCACTGTGGCCTCCTGGTCTGGAAGGAATCGCATCCACATCAGGGTTGTTCATTGTACCCCTGTACACATCACACACCAGAGCAATGACTGCGTACAATGGCACATCTGGCCTGTAGCTAACCTGACGCCTGCAGCACTCGGAAGGACCGCAAACATTACACAAGGCGGGGATGACGGTGCTAGGACATGTGTCACAAGCTGCACGACCAAGGGGACTCCAGCTGTAAACCTTCCCAGCACATCTGCTCTGTGGTGATCTGTGCCTGGCATACACGGCCATGTCTGACCTGGGTGACATGGGCATATTCCACTTCCTAGGCTCCAGGCAAACACGGGCACAGAAGCGACTGTCAGACACATCACCACAAAGATGAGTGGGACGTGCTGGGGGAACAGGGTCAACGGACGGAGACCCCCTACAACACGTAGAGGAGTGCCAGCCCATGTGAAGGAAAGGCCCTGACTGCCTTCGTCCAGGAGTAATAATGACGTGTGGATGTGTGAATATAGTTATGCGCCAGGCATCATCTGTGTGTCAGTGCTGGACGAGGGACTGGGGACTGATGGATGTGGCATCCCCATCCTGAGGGGTGTTAGCAGCCACACACAGTCATGCTAGGTCCACACATGTCATAGGCACATACCCTGTTATGTACATGTGCGCCTATGTACCTATGTAGGGGTCCATGCCGGTTGCGGGTACCTGTGCTATGCTGATGTTGCCAGACATGCCTGTGGGTACCCCACGACTACACGTGGGGAACTATTTACAGTGCTCCCAGTAGGCACATGCAAGTACACCATCATTGTCATACGGGTTAACTGAACCAACATGGTGCTACACATGTAACCACCACGCATACTGTGTACACAGATCAATGAATGCTGCACCTGTCCTGCATGGTATGTCTGCTGCATGATGTCAGTGCACAACCCACATCACATACACACCTGTCACCAGCCATACACACACACCACAACATACACATCACATACTATGCGGACACAGGTATCACATACACCTCTCACTATCTTGTCCACCCTGTGCATCAGAATATGTTTGCATAACCGCACTGATGGTGTAGCTCACAGTTATGCGGCAGAGACTTCATCATATGCACAGGGTGATATAGTGCCACAGGCATGGGCTGTACCAATGGATGACATCATGTGTGTGTGTAAGGGCCTGTGCATTGACTGGGCATGACTGTGTAGATTGCATGTGGGTGTGGTGGAGCCCTACAGTCGTGTTTGCTGTGTGTGGGTTTGTGTGTACACAGTTCAGTCATCTGTGATGCCTACACGGGTATGCTTGGCAGCCCCAGACTGTACAGTGCAGGTGTTACGGCTCACTGTGTCCGCCTGGCGACGCGTGACCCGTGCCTGCCTGGGGTCGCACGGGCACAACCGGGTGGAGGTACGGACTGTCCACTCTCCGATGTCACATGTCCGCTGGAAACGCGTCACGCCGGGCCGCCCAGGGCCACGCCCACGTGGCCTGCTCTGTCCTGGTGTGGTTGGTGTAGTAGCAGCTGCACTGCTGCTGCTACCAGCACTGTGTGGGTGGGCATGGGAGGTGGCACGCACACGCCGACCTGCAGCAGGTGGTGTTGCTGGCCCACGCCCACGCGCCCTATGCCTCACCACAACCTGGTGTTCCTGCACGGACAGCCCACGCCAAGGATGGCCATGCCTCGGTCGAGGATACCAGCCATCTCACCCAATCTCCTATCCAGAACATCGGCAAGATGCTGTTGGGCATTCGCCAATGCCTGGATGTTGTCATTCAAGGAACGGATTGCAGACCTCTGCAGCCTCTGCCCTTCCTGGTTCTGCCGTTCGGCACGTGCCTGCGCCGCCATTACAGTCTGGAACATGCGTCTGGTTATACCAGCTGCTGCACCCTGTACGCCAGGTGTATGTCTAGCGGTGCTCCCCCTATGAGCAGCACCTGCCACATGCCTGCGTGGCACTGCACCAGTCATTACACTGGCAACATGGTGTGTACCCACACCTTCTGCAGCCACCACACATTCCTGCTCGGTGCCAACAGACGCTGACTGACCGTCATCTATGGGCAACGGTGTTGGGGTATGTGTCGGCATCTGAACTGTGTGCAGGGATGAAGGGGACGTACGTGTGATGTTCTCCAATGGCACAGTCTCTGCCTGTGACGACCCTGCCTGTGCCTCATGCACATGGTCATCACCACTAGTATCTGTGGGGACACTAGCATCAGATGGACCGCAGGAGGGGAACTCACCTACAGCACCTGTCAATACAAAGACATACCATCGGTTACAATACAGACACACACACACACACACACACACACACACACACACACACACACACACACACACACACACACACACATCATGCATGTGACAATGCAGGTGGCATGCAGCATTCACACACCACAGACCAGTGAATGTAGACCAGACATTCATAGTGGCAGTATGCACACTGCCCTGGTGGGAACAGTACAACAGGCAGGTGTCTTTTAGTAGGCATGCAGTACACACATTCATGGTAGTTTGCATGCATCACCATGATACACCGTGTGGCCACGGGCGAGTTGACAGTACACATGGCTGCCAACACTATGTCATGTACACCGCAAACATGTGTGATATCATGTGGACATGTGACGATGGTGTCCCACCGCATGCACCACATCACAACGGCTGTCACGGTGCAGTGTTATGTGTACAGTCTACAGATACAATGTATGGGTAACAGGGATGTCTGTGCAGGTGCGGTTGGTGTGAGCTGTGTACATAGCTGTACAGTGTGGAGGCGGGCACTGTGCCACTGCACAGTAGCAGGACACAGTTATGTTTCTGTGCGATGCGTGACCTGGACGCTTACATTGCCATGTCTGTAAGTCAGTTCAGCTGCCCAGCAGCACGATATGGTGGACATTGGAGGCACCTGTAGTAGCTGTGGAGAGGCATTCCATGTCACTGGTGTACTACATCGGATGTCCAGGGGGTCCACTACAGTGATGAGCCCACTATGTGTGTACAGGGTGCAACGGTGACTACCCACTGTGGATGTACTGTGTGGCAACATGCCTGTAGGTATCGACCATGGCCTTGTCTGTCTGGGTCATTGACAATTGTGTGTGGTGGACATCGGGCACACGGCCCTGTGGTGGCCCATGTGACATACAACCATACTAGTGTAAGGTGTCACATTCCCTACGGATATGCAGACAGTGTGGATGTCTGCTATGTCGTGCATAGGTCATGTCATGGTGTGGAAATGTTGCAGCCAGACATCCACGTGCATGGGACATGGCATGTGCCATGTCACAACGTGTGCACCCGATGCAGGGGCATAGCTCACATTGGTAACACCTGTGCTCTGGCAAGATCACAGCTCACTATGTGGTACTGTGTGCATACTGCAGAGGCATACCGATGCATACTACACATGCAGCCATTGTGGAACACCTACACCATTGTATGCATAGCTGACTGCACGTAACACACCAATAGGTCGTGTGGTGTCATGCCACTCTACACTAATGGTTGTATCTACTGTACATGGGTGGTGTGTGTGTCAGGTGGTGCAACCTGTATAGCGTGACTGGGGCACACACAGGTGTGCATGTCATGCCTGGACACATGTGGAATATCAATACACCATATCATGCCTTTGACTAGCAACAGACTTACCTGCAACAGACCCTTGTGTTTGCGACACGCCAGACGCATTCTGTAAAGGGATGACACAAAGGTATACACATTATCCATTACTATCGCCACGGTCAGCACTGTGCATGTCACATCATGCATCTGTGAGTTAGCATGTGCTATGCACATGTCTGCTAACACAACATAGCATACTGTAGTATGCATCTTGTGTGGCCATATACCTGGCATGTATTGCTATATTATGTGTTGTAGTATGACACCCACCCCCACGTTACTCATCATACAAACATGCAACACTGACTTACCATGCAGCTCCAAGCTCATAGTTCGGGAGACACCCACCTCCACGATGGACCATGGGAGTCTGCGTGTTGTGCCGCGGGTGTCCCCGGACTGGCCAGGAGCTCCTCCGTGGCTGTGAGTGGGGCTGGGTTGGTGGCCCACCACCTGTCCCACGCTGTTGTCTGGCGATTGCAGCGCACGCTGTCTTGCATGCCGGATCAGGTCTGTGCAGTGCCTGCGGATCTGCTGATAAGTGCGGTTGTATCCGCCCAGGCTGTTCACCCTCCTGCACATCTCCTCCCACATCACCTGTCGCTCCTGTGCCTGCTGTGGCACATGACTGAATAAGAGGTCGTGATTGGTATGGAGGTATGGGATAATCACCTCCTCCTCCTGTCGACTGAATGCGGCCAGCCGAACGTGGCATTATCTGTAAGACATAATGATGGTGGCAGGTCACATTTACACTGCTGTGCTGGCATACTGTTGGAATTACATTGCTATGACAAGTACGACATCTGCACAGTAATCTGTGAAAGGCATCGTGGCAGTGACACAGCTGATGTGTTGGCTTCACACCATTGAGCAGTGGGTGTCACATCATATCTGCGTGCCACCCCATCACACTGTACACGCACCATGTAGATGTTAGCCTGCTGTGGACATGTGTACCTGGCTGCACCTGTGTCCATATCACTTGGCATAGGTCCCCATGTGACGACGGTGCTACTGTTCACCTGGACACTGTGTATATGTCAGTACACATCACGTCTGTAGCCATTGTGAACATCAGCAGTGGCACTGTACACATACACATGGACACCTGCACATGCATGTGTTGTGCCATGTACATCCACACAGCACTGTACGGGTGTTGGACAACTTGCCACAGCTCACCTGTGTTGCACATGTGATAGACATAGGGCAATGTGTAACCATGACACATTAGCAGGAAAGGCCATGCATAGCATGTACACACACACATTGTCCAGAGCATCACACAGCACCTGTAACACCACAGGGTGCATCACCGCCACATTACTGCTGTGTATGGTTGATAGTGAGAGTGCCTTTGTCCATTGCACCATGTAGGATCAGGATAGCTCATGCAGCCTTGCTGGGCAGGTCTGCATGGTATGGCAGGGTATGCCACATACATGGCACTGGGTGTGATCCACCTAGGGGTTGATGATATTGGCAGGGTGGCTGTCCATTCCATATGTCTTTGCTATGTGTATATGGACATTCAACATGTCTATCACCATGGTGTGGACACTGGCCTCAAGCGAGGTATGCTGCACGCTGCTTGCTGAGGGTGTGTCTGGTGCATGCAGGTATCAGACATCCATGCATACACTGTAACCCTGGCAGGTGCTATGTGCTGGGATATTGATCAACACAGTGCTGTATGTGGACACACACCGCTATCCCGCACATGGATGGTTGCCTGCACTGATGTGGGTACCACATATGTGTACATCCAGTGCCTGCTGCCACCCCCATGTCTGCTGCTGCACTACACACCGCCATCCCTCCCTCTGTGAATGTGGTGTTGGGCACAGCATAGGTATCCATGTATGGGGACAGGGATGTTCACATAGCAGGGTCACTGATGGTATCGCCGATCTGACCATACACGTATGACGCACCCCTCACACATACAACCCATTCATATTGTTGTTCACAACGGTGACACAGCTATATTCCTATGCTGGAGACATTCACAGCCGTACATACACAGATGCATGCACATCCATCTGTGGCATGGCCTGGACTATTGGTGTGGTTCAGCACATAACATGTTTGACTGCAGCTGGCGCAGACCTACTGTGCACATGTCTACACGGTAAGCCTGTTCTACAGTAGGCATCTGTGATGTGCTGTGCACATCTCATATCTGCACATTTGGTTGGTGTCCATTGGTCCACGGGCCAGTGGTGGGACACACAGGGATGTTGCTGAACATATATGCATGCAACCCTGTACAGCTGTAACACTAGCCTCTCAGATGCTCATGTGTCGTGGACGTGAACACCGTACACACACATGTGGTTGTGGGCTGCCATCCATACCTATCTCCTCCTGTGGGTGCTATCATCCCACACACTCCTTGTATTGTATGTTCAGGCTATGCACCTATGTGGGGCTTGTGGGCATGCAATACGATACTATATGCCTTTGCACCCATCACAGACAATGTCACACAGGTACACCGCAGCCGTACACGCCACAGCTTGTTGTCAGCACATCACATGTGGTACACACATAACACATCTCCTGTGGGACATGGTCAATTGTACGGGCATGTCCAGCGGTCACATGCCACAGCTACCCCTACATGACGACTATGCAGGACATGTGTCTGTACAGCTACTGTCACATGTACACAAGCAATGCCCCCCTACCTACATCACATGGTACTACCTGTGGGGTATGTGCGTCTGCATCCATGCTATGGCCATAGATGACAATTGTACATCAATATGTGCAACATACCTCATTGGGGGTTGTCATGTGCACATGTTCCACGTGTCAATGCATTGTTTGTGTCTGTTGTGCGGTCATTGTTGTGCATGGTTTACATGGCTGCCATAGTGTACTGTGTGTGATTCCAGGTACTTCATTGGGCTACCAGCATTGTACATTTCCACAGCACATTCCGGCCATCATGTAGCCATGTTAGATGACAGTGGGAGGTGTTCCGCCATGTGCACATATGTCACACAGTACGAGGGTGACTGACACACATTGTCAGGACTGGGTTCTGACTGCTGTGGATGTGTGTAATGGTGTTGGCAACCATGACTGCGCCAGATGGTGTCATGTGGATGTGTAACATTCACAACACACACCTACATTCACATAGCAGCACTTTGTCCACGACACTGGACATTCCTGCATGGACACTGTGTGCGGTATGTCTGTATGACCACTGCATATATCAGTGGTAGCCACCAGCATGGCTGCCTACAACAGCGGTGTGTATCCTGTGCAAACATGGGTTACACCTGTCACAACACACCTGTGTCAGATGGCCCTGTAGTGGGTGACAGTGCAGTTCCATACATCATGTAACAGTATACATCGTGCACCAGTATATTGCAGACATGTGAACGGCTGTGCTACTCGACATATGCACACATGACACATCACCTGGTACACCGTGTCTGCCTTGCCACCTGCTATTGTGACCACCCTGTGATAACATTGTACGGCCCACATGGACTGGGACATGTGATGGCTCAATGGTGAATTAGCCCTCCGGATGTGTGTCTAGCCAGGTGTCCAGTAGCCAGTGGTCTGCACGCAGGGATACTGTACATTGGCCTACTCTGTCACTGGGACTGTTGACTATGGTCATACTGTACTTATGCAGGCATGTGGTGTTTGTCCAGTTTGATAGTCGTGTTCATCCACACTACCGTGGCAGACATGACCTGTGGACATCTGCCTAAGGTGTGCAGCCCACATGTACATCTTCACATGCTATGCTGCCTGTGCAGCAGTGTCACATATCTGTCTCCAGCAGGGCTGTCACAGGTAGGCACAGCATGCAGTGATGTGTGACAATGCTTACACCTCCACTGTGCTGTACACAAGCACTGCACACACAGTACGGCACGCATGTCATTTATCTGCAGTGCCTGGGACCTGCCTCCATGCCCTACACGGCACACCTGCCAGTCCAGATTGTACACAGATCATACCTCCCAGGCACATACCTGGACTGCAACACACACGGGTGGGTGGTTCCCACACCACACAGTGATTTACACACATACTGTATATTCCCGAGACACATTGCATCATAGGTAATCCATGTTCAGATACCCATGTTCGTGACCGCAACGCACATTGTGACACGCAACGGTGGATACACTGTACACCACAGGTTACATGCTGGCCGTGTTGCCATACTGTACATTGCACCTAGGACAGTTGCTACTGCTATGTATTGACAGCAACACGCACTTCCCTAGTATGGACTCCCATGTACCCACACATGCTTGGCCATGCAGTACGCATAGCTGGGTGACACATTACACGACGCATACCATACCTACACTGCCCTCAGCATGCACCAAACCTCCATGTGTCTGTGTGCTATGCCTACACACATCCCCCCTCTGTTTGCTGAACATCCATGCTTCTCAGCCCTGGTAGCCACACCCTAGACACACGACCATCGCAGCATGCATGGTACATACGCTCTACAGCCGGTACTACCGACATCCACTGACAGAGGTAGTTGATGGCATGGCACCCCGTACGATGGACAGTCTACATGACTATGCCGACACATATCACAGTGCACTTCCGCTACATTTACGCACTGGTAGGGACCATGCTATTCCACACAGAGACATGGTGGTACTGGCCTTTTCACAGACGCCACAGTGGTATTCCTGTTCCATGCACACGTGCTGTATGGGCACATGTGCAGGCTGTTGCACGGTAGTTATGTTCACATGTGTGGTGTGTCACCTGACAGTCATGGTGTGTCCTCACGGTGCATCACATACTCCACAGATAGCTACCTACACATGACTGCCATACATTGCAGTGTGGGCCCTCACGCAGAGTGCTGGTATGTCTCTGCTGTTTGGCTACATCCACATTCAATGCAGCATACAACACTCATGCAGGCATTGCCAACACAGATGTTGCTGGCATCATGCCTGCCAATGGGGTACCTACCAACAATACACACTCTCACTCACAAAAGGGTTCCAATCCATGGCTGGACATTGTATTAACCCTGTGGACACATACATAGTACTGCCATGCACACGTTATGTCCGAGAACACGGTCCCAATGTCACCTCCGGTCTCCGTAGTTGTTGTATCCCGCCAACCTGGCTGTTACATGTCTCTGCAGCAGCACACTGCATTGCCTACTAGCCCATTCATGTACGTTGTGTACCCTGACCACCACACTACCACATCTATCACACTACACATGGGTGGTACTGCATTGCACATATGGGGCTGCATTTGTACACCCATGACTGGCCCATTCAGTATGGCACTGGGCCACATCCTCACATACATGCTTCACACACTCATTGACGACCTCCATGCCTTTACTGGCACCCTTGTTGGGCTTCTGTGCGCCACAGCACACCACATCCACATGCTGGCCACCTGTCATACCATTGCATGGGTGGTTGGTGTGGTACAGAGGGTATCAACTCAGACATTATCCGCTCTTTGCCCTTCAGCGCCATTCCACTGTATGGTATTGCCAATGTACACATCCAGCATCACATCGTACCCTATGTCTCAGGATGTTACGCCATGTGCCTCCTGTACAGGTCACACAGTGGTGCAGGCATATCATGCTAACTACAACGAGTCAGGTACGTGTGACATTGCACAGTCATCAGTCATGTGGCCCCTCATGCTCACTATTTGCTTACATACACTACATGCTGTCAAAGAGTATTGTCCATGCCTACATATACCACATCTACATACCTGGCAGGATTCTAGCTCATCCTACTCATATTGCTAACAACCATACAGGTGTCAGTGTGGCAGATATATCATGTAGATATCATTGCATCAGTTACATCACACATAGTGCATACACATCACCTTTGCATAGTGACAGTCATGCAGTGTGTATCACATGGATACTGTCCCTATACATGCATATCACATTGTACATGGTTGCTGTACACACACATGCCCCACATGGTGCTGTGGTTGCCATATACCACTATGGCGTGGGTACACATGTGCAGGGCCGCATTTCTGGACCGTATGTCTAGCTGGTACATTGGGTGCCCTTGTACCTATGCCATACACACATGTACACGCAGGCAGTGTTACAATAACACATAGGTGGTGTACCTTACACAATGGATACAACTTTACATGTCTCAGTATAGTCATGCCGTGATGTCTACCCGGCTCAGACAGTTTACATATGCAAATGACAGTCATCAAACACATCTGTACTCACCTGCATACCACTAACACAGGGGTGTCATCTACTCTGCCATGGGCCATGTTCTCCGCATTACTGATGCATGTAGTACTCCTACATGGCGTTTGCAGTGGGCAGGGTGGGAGGAGCACTCCTGCATGTGTGCACACATGCCACATTGCTCAGCCTGGGCGTCTGTGTGACCTCCACAGACTGGACACACACCGTGCTGTGGGACATTGGTCCTGTGCACATCCCACAGGGACACACTGTGTCACTAGTCATGTGATAGCTCCCTTGCTGGTAGGGTGACACAGACCCATGGTACCACCACAGCGAAGTACTGTATAGACATACAGTTGACATCCACCTCTGCCGCTCAGTGGACACTACCATGGGGGTGACGCTACTGTGTACATTGCACATGTGATTACACACGGCACTGCCGGACATCATTGTTGCACACATTGCACCTGCTACGGAACGATTGGACATGGTTACTTGCTGATCCCTCCATTTCGGTACCTATTCTGCTACTACTCTGTCCCATATGTGCAGGCCATACATATCCTGTTTATGTACATAACATTAGGCCATCCCTCCATCATGCATGCTATGCCTGTGATACTGTCTATGATTTCTGAACATATCCATCATGACAGCTTTGCATTACACATAATTGACATAGTCACCCCTACTGCGAGGGATACGCACGCCGTGCGCACATTCCGTATGACATCGACGGTATATGCCCATGCACATGTGTGCTGTGACACTATACATACATGTCCTATCCCCTGCTGTGGCACTTCATTGTTCGATATCCACTGACAGCATCAGCGTGGGTGGTGGCATTGTTCTGTGTTTGGAATCCCTATGGCGAACCTTGGGTTATCACGGCCGTGTACATGTTGTCCCACTGCTGTGCACACGGTGTCCGCAGTCACTGGTATGCTCCGCGGCTTAGCATTACATAACCACCTTTCACCACTCTCTGCCTGATGCTCAGGTATCTTTACTTACACACATCGCTCACATACAGTGCAGATTAGTCATACGATCATGCGTTACACACCAGTACATCTCGTGGGTTCGACTTACCTTTCCGGCCTTTGCTTCTGTATTCGTCAAGATTCTCCTCTAACTCCTTGTTTTTAATGCAGTTTGTGTTCGGTATGAACATACGGTTTGAATATCCAGGAGTCTTCCTTTATTCGCCGTCACCTGAGGCATGTGGGTTCATCACGCCAATAGCTGTTCCTCGGAGTGTAGTTAAGCGCATATCACTGGTGATCCTCCTCCATTCAGACGCTACCCGCGAAACTAGGCCATGGTTCATTCCCCGTGTGGCCGCTGGTTATTTGCACTACCTTCGTGGGGATGGTATGTATTGTATCATGTTTGTGTGACTGCATACGCTATGTGTGGTGTCAGGTACATTACGCTGTGGTGTTAGCCGTGGATTGTGTGTGTTGGGTATGGTATTCTGTTCGACATGTGGGTGTCCGTGTCCTGGCGGGGGCTGTCGATGGCGTTGTGCATTCAGATGTGTAACATAGCTGTTATATTCCTGTACACAACGGATGCAAGGATGCATCGGCTGCTGCTAGTGTTACCCACGCCGCTTGTTGCGGGTATGCCGCTGTCATTGACTGCCTGTATGATTCTGCTACGGTTTTGGCTGTTATCCCTTTGATATGTGCGATGGGGTATATCTGCGGATGTGGGTGACGGGTACGTGGTGTGGGTCTTGCATTTATACATACAAGATATGCTTGTGTGTGTGCTCCATCCCTGCTTGGGGAGATGCAGGTTACCTGTCTGTTGTTCTGGGAATGTTTGTTTTGTTGATGTCGTGTGGTGTCGGTATCGCCTGCATGTGTGCTTCCTGCACGTATTCCTCCTTCACATCGGTTATATATCTGCGGATGTTCGTCCGTGCCTACTATCCATTGGCATTTTGTCACTGATAGTTACGGTGATTGTGGTCCTGTACTTGGGACAGCCTGTATGCTACCGTAGCCTCCTATTCGTGTGCCGCTTGCTTACTTAACGGTTGTGGAACACACCACGGTATTTACGGGACCGTAAGTGTCCACGATCGGTGCCGGATAGCACATTCGTATTTTCGCCGCACATGCCTGATGCTGTGTAACGCTGTCGACCTATCGTGTTGAGTCTACCATATGGCCGCCATACATACGGTCATGGTTTGTACATGCGTCCTTTGCATCTCCTGTTGGCTATAGTCCTGTGGTACATTCTGGGACATTTCCGCTTTGCATCGTTTGACGTCGCCACGCGCCTAGCCACTGAGGAGATGTCAGTACTACTTTGTGGGTACTGCTGTACATACGCCTATGGTTCCTGTACTGTATGCCTACGCATGTTATTACACTCCGCCTGTGACATGTCACCTACATACACATTTTACAGTGGCACACACATTACACACACACAGCGGAACACACGACAACCTCACCTCACACATACACATATTGCCGCCATAGCTCTCAACCTTCCATTTCCAAAATGAGGAACACACACATTCATAATGTGGAACAGATGGGCAAACTGTGGAACACATACCAATGGCTTACTAACAACTTCAGCTACGAAGGTCATAGGATGGTTAAAATATGCTGATTTACTTACAAAGAAGAACCTTTAATGAATTACTATGATTAATTTCTATTTACCAGGATTTCATTTAAATACATTCCTAACAATGAATGTGTGACTGACTATTTCAATGTGGAACTTTGAGGAACTGCGAGGAACATGAACTGTTTTAGACCCCAAATGAGGTTCGCTCTCATAATGACGCATACACTTGACAGGTATGATTGCCGCCGCGACCGACGGTTGCACACAGTACCTACGCTGGTCGCATCGCCAGCGGCGGTGTGTACCTCCGCACTCATATCCTATGGATATGACACGCACATATCCCGTTACTATACCGTGGCCTGGCGATCATCCCGACCCGCGGTTATGTATTGATGCAGGTTGACATTTCCATGGCTGGCGTTCCCTGCTCTGCCCACCCTCCCGGATGATCGGGTTGTCGTTCACTATATTTACTATGTGTGGATTTCAAGGCCTTACTTATCTGTAAACTTGCATCCCTGGGTTCCATATTAACCTGTTGTACTTTATATCTGTGTATGTGTACATATATTTCTACGTGTGTACTGATATCTATTTCCGTATCTGTGTATGCACATAAGTACATATGTAGTCGACTTGCGGCGACAGTGGCAGCATACGGCTACGCCATCTGCTGTAGGACCGGCGGCGGTTGAGGTGTTGGCGCTCCATGCTCTGCTGGCTATTGGGTGTGCAGTGTTTGGGTGGTGCCTTTGTTGGAGTCACACATAGGTCCGCCCATACGGTACACATTACGGGCGGACATGTTTGTGTGGCGCCCATTTCACTGTGTGTGCAGGTAAGGAGGTGTCAGTCCATGGGGCCTACGCTGTCAAAGTATGTGCTATGTGCTCCTCTTTGCCAGGGCGTAGGCATATTGGGTACGCCTCTGCCTACCTACTGGGGCTGGCACAGTGTGTTCATGGCGCTGAACGCCCTGTGCCTGTGCTTGCCTTGGCAGTTGTGGCGGGCTTGGTGGCCCTAGACCATTATGTCCCTGCAGCAGCTGTTTCCGCAGAATCATATTGTGTAGCATACAACATACTATGAATATGTGGGCACATGTGCCTGGAGAGTACTGCAAGGCTCCACCGGATGTATCCAAGCACCGAACCGTGATTTCAACATCCCAAACACACGCCTATGATTATTCTGGTTTGTGCGTGTGCCTCATTATGGCATTCTTGCATGTGTGTGTGTGCATTTCTGATGGGTGTCATCATCCACGGCTCCAGTGCATAGCCAGCATCCCCACAAGGTGACCTTGTGTGATGTCCCCTGGCTAATACCTGATACAGCTGTGAGGCATGCCAGATATGGGAGTCGTGGTAGCTTCCAGGGCTGCCAGCACACACATCCATGATAATGCCCCGCGCATTGCACACCACCTGGCAATTGATGGAGGGGTATCCCTTGCGGTTTATGTAGCTCTACCCTGCTCCCCGGCGGTGACTTGATTTCTATGTGCGCATAGTCTATCGCACCCAGTACCTCCGGTATTGTGCCACACGGTGGAAGTGGCGATATTGCTAGCCAACTCCTCCTGAGATCTGGGGAAGTTTATATACTCATGGGCATGTCAGAACATGGCATCCAGGAACTGGTGTAGTACCCTGGATGCTGATGCCTGTGAGATACCCATTATATCCCGGTTGGCCTTTGAAAGGTACCTGTAGCCAGTATTCGCAAGCTCACACATACCTTTGTGTCCACTGGGATGGGCTCCCTCTGTTGTCTCTTGTTCTCAGGCATCGCTGCCACAGCTCCACTATTTGCTGTAACGTGTCCCTGTCCACCCTGTAGCGCTCTACTATCTCCAGGTCTTGCAGCCCCTGGTAGGTCACCCTTGGTCTGAACACTCTCCTTCTCCTATGAGGCCTACGGTAGTTGTCGGCACCCTCCTCCGCAACTCCGTCTGTCTCTGACACATACCTATGCATCACGGCCACGGCGGCACCCAACATATACATCTTAAAAGTTCCCCGTGTGTTTACACCCTACGGTGCGGCGTTTGGGAAATCGCGCTGTGTGTTGTGTGCATTCACACTTTATACTGTTGTGCTGTATACCCGGTGATGTCATTGGGTGTGTCTGTGCAGCCGTATCTGTGGATTATCTTCGGTGTTTTACCGTTGCAACTGCAACGGTATTGCCTGTAGTGTTACATTACAGTTGCCTGCATTGGCTTAGCTTTGCATCTTACATTACTGTTTCTGCATCGCTGCACCTACTATTGCCTGCAGTGCATCCTGCAGGAACATGGCATATGATGCATTTTGTCTGCCGCCCGTTATGCTACCTCTGTACTTGGCTGTGCTATTTCGGTTCTTTGCTCTTTGCATTTCTACTACATCCCCTACTATCTTTGCATTCCTATGCCTCCCTTTCCCGCTTTGCAGGAGTCTGCATGCAGAGTTGTCAGCTGCCGCCGGTTGCCCTTCCTGGATTGATTGGTGTTGATTGCTCATTACGCCTCCAATTACACTGCTTCCGCATTTCCTCATATTCTCCGCATTACCTTCCTATACCCGTGGTTGTTGACGGGAGGCCGCCACATGACTGGGTTGGGGAACGAGTCATCCTCGTGCACATGCATCTATGCCGGCATTATGTACTCTCAGCGCATCTATTTCCTCACACGCCAATCCTGCTGCTGTGATGTGCATTGTACAGCCCATGTTTGCTGGCCTCCAATGTGCTTCCTCCTACAGTGGCACACCCTCTGCGATTGACATGTATCCCGTGTAGGCCACTCCTCGGTGTACTACCGCTGCCGCTTGCTCCATCCTTACACCGGCGCCGGTTTTGCGATTCACTATTATCTGCCTCATTTGCATGGCATTGACTGCTAATACATGGTTACGGCGCCGAACACTGCCGCCACTCCTTGACAACCCTTGCGCTGGGGTTGAGGCTTTCCATACATACTATGGTGTGTGGTGGCTGTGCATCTGATGTGTATTATACTGCTCTTTTAGGACATTCTCATATTATTTAATTGTTTTGCACCTTCTGTGCACATATCCGGGGTTCTGCTGTGGTTTCTGCGCATATAACATTTATGTCATTATTTACAGTTCGGGCATGTTTTCTTTGAAATTCTCGGTGCCTTTCGCCATTGGCATATTGCACCTGTATGATACCTGACGTTGACAGCCTTCCATTACTCCTTGGTCATGTTTGGCTAAATGTAAACCATTTTTTTTGGTTTACATTGCCGTGCCCTTACGCTACGCCTGCCCAACTTCGTGGATCGCTATTTGCCTTCATTTGCATGGTGCAATACCGCACACAGTGTGATTAGCATACCTACTCCGGGGGCGGCGCGGGTCCGGCGCACGCCGGTAGTGCACGTGGGATTGCTTCATACCTGAATCGCTCGGTGGCCATATTTGGCTTTATAACGCCGACGCTATGCGGGCGCCTGGCGCAAGGTTCATGAATCCCGGGGTCTGTATTTGTCATAAAGGAAGTATAAAAATAAATGTCTGATACTATATCTAAAATGCTCATCCTTCCCTCCTCTACTTCCCCTTCTTCTGTACAATATTATATCAGATTTATGTTATTGTATAATCCTGCATTTTATTGATCCTAAAGGGCTTTAAGACTATCTCACTAAATTCCCCATCTCACATCCCTCTCACCCTCCCCCCTCCCACTCAAAATTATCTTAATTCACTGATCTAGATGTTTAGATAAGGATTATATATACCAAAATATACCATTTAATAGATCAGTAGACATAATGCTTAATTATAGTCTAACATAACTTGCACTATAGATTAATCTCATATTGGACATCAAAGAACATCTATAAGCTTATATACATTGCAACATAAAAGAATATAAGAGGTGTATGGCATATCATGTTTGATCAGCATCAGGTATACTTAGTGAGTTTTGTTTTATACATTCCAGTCATTAAAACTGTACATACAACTAGTTGGAGGTGAAATACAATTGCCCTCACAACAAAATTATAAACTTCTACCTGAACTTTTATACATATCTTTAAAATGTCAGCATAAATATGGGAGATACAGTACCATTCATGTGTAAAATATTTGCTTAAAACCATATCTTCTATTGAAGCAAGGTACCTTAGATATATAACTATGCTTCTTATACTCCTTGAAAAAAATGTGTGTGTGGGGGGGTAGTTTCTCATGTATTAATTGTACAAAACCTACCGGAAATCTAGGAAAACCAAGTCTTATTCAGAAACTAACATTCAAAACTCTAATTACTGCATAATGCATTTGACATCTAAAGAAGATTTCTTATTACATGAGTAGTACTGTTAACATAATGTGTGGCAAGCTATGCATGCATTGTGAGGAAATAGGCAGGTAAATATAATAATGTAACATAAATAGTATAACTGTGAATAAATCACATTACTGGCTATATAAAAACAACTTCATATCAGAAACTGCATTAAAGAGAAACTACTATGCATAAAAAGTTATGGGAGAATCAGAGCTATTATTTACTAATAACAAGAACTTTATTTGCCCTAATTCAACAGTATAATGTATTGATTCATTTCTCTCATGACGTGAAACACATTCCTAAAAACAAGATGCTATGAGGTTAATACAAGCCAGTATTTCTGTGATTAAACAGTGATCTGATTATTTAAATGCAAAAACATCATTAAAATAATAAAATACAGCTTTGTTTTAAGTTATAAGTTGTAACTTACAGTTTTTAGTGTCTAAATAAGCTGAAATATTCTTAAAAATGGCTATACAGCACTGAGACACCATTTTCTTTCATCACAGATGTTAAACAGTGTGCAACACGAGTTCAAAGGTCATCTGGCTCAGTCTTTCAGTTCACACGCTCATACAGTCAGGGCCGGCCTTAGCTGAAACGGCGCCCTAGGCGAACTACTACTCTGGCACCCCTTAAGCCCCACCCACACTGAACACAAGGAACACCCCTGTTTGAGTCACGCCCACCCTGTTTGAGCCACGCCCACAAATGGGTCACTCCCGCAAAACACTCCTTCCAATGTTTAAATGCATGAAAATCCAAGTCATACTGTAAGACACCTTGTAGTGTAGTTGACTGCAGCTGAAGGCTGAACTATCCTAAGCAAGTTACTTAACGAGATCTGTACTCACTCTTGTATCATCTTTAGTAACTTGTACTCCGTGGGACTTGCCAAGTTTTCTTGCAAAATACTTTCATGATAGGGTAACAGACTTGTGATGTGCCTCAGCATGGGCATACTAGCAAGAAGGTATACAGACTACAACCCAAATATTGCACACATAGCACTGTAGCAACTTAGCAAGATACATGTACGGTGAAACAACAACCAGAAGATGCAGCTGTGATTTCTACACTAGCCTTTAAAATATTTCTTGCAGAATACAAGTATTTAAAAAATTATTGCATGCAGGTATTCAGTTTCTACAACCCCGATGATGTTGTTAACATTTTATTTACAATTACACACAGCCCACGATTCTTGACATTTCATTACTTTTCATTTATTACAAGCACTTAAATAAACTTGAGCCTCCTTCTCAGACTGCCTCTTTTCTATTAATCCAAAAACAGATCTTCAAGAAGCTTAGATGTTTCCAAAACCATCTGACAACATCTTAAAAACTTACAACCATAAGTATCTAGTGTTATGTTCATATAGTCTGCATTCTCTACTAAATACAGCAATCTATCTTGTGGCTTAACTCATCCTTACTCCTGAACAAAAAATGCCCATCTCTTTCTTTACTTTCAAGCAATCAATGGTAATGTAAAATATCAAAATATTTATTTAAATAAGAGTTTATCAACATCTCTGTCATTGGGCAAATACAACGCAAACCTCAACATTCCATCTTCAGCGTCTATAAGACATTTTAATGGTCAGCCAAATCACATGCGGACCTAAACTCAGTCTTTACACTTCCCAGAAGAGTATACCTTTTCTGCACATGTCCTTTAAGAAAGAAGTTCAGAGTACCCCCCTAGCAAGCTCCACCATAAAAAATCATTTACCAAACAAAAGCAACAAGGCAAACACTTATTTTCTCAGCAGTCATCATCCTCCTGCTGCTGTGGAGACTGCTTAAAAAAATAAACCATACTCTGACCAGAATAACACATCCCATTGACCCAAAATTTTTCTCTGTAAATAAAGGCATAAGGTGCTGCTTGTACTAATAACAGCCTTTTATTATTATTATTATATGCTCAAAGAGCAGCTTTACGAACGATGCTAGTTAAATTTCCCTGTCCTCTACATCTTGGGAGCATTGCTTATTAGAGGAATCTGCCTTACTGACTGTACTAGTGCTAGGTGCATACTATTCTAATGGCCCTGGAGCCTTTACAAGCCTAGCCCATCAAGTAGAGCCACTGGAGAGATCCCCGGGGTGAACTTTCTATTTCCCATCCACTCATCAAGATTTCTCTTGAAGAGGGCCAGTGAGGTGCTCTGCTTGACATGTATGAGAAGTCTATTTCAGAGCATGGGCAGTCTTTGGGTTATGAACCTATCCCTCCAGTATGTTCTATTGATTGTGGTAATGAGATTGAGGTCTCTGGAGCATGTGGTGCAGGAGGACTGGGATTTTTTTAGATGTAGCATTTCTAACAGAGCTGGGTAAGACATGGCTTTGTAGGTCAAGCAGAGATCGCCTTTTAGTAGACGATATAAGGCAGAGAATAGCTGGAGTTTTTTTGAGTCTGTCCATGTAGGACATGTGTTTAAGGCCTAGGATCCTCTTCATGAGATACTTTTGTGGCCTTCCCAGCTGTTGCATGTGTCTAGTGAGGTACATGTCAAATGGGGAAATCGTAATGGCATCAAATTCTGTACATGATGAATGGAAAATATGTGCAATATTACTCTATTCTACCCTCTGATTTCAATGACAGCCTTTCTTTTTAAATGTACATAAAATATTGTATCTTCTTCCTTTCCGCAGGTTAGATTCAAACCTGGGGAGAAGGATGGGCATATATTCAATTCTGTTATCTCACTGCCAATTTAAGTTGACTGTTCTGAAATGTCTATCTGATCATTTCTGTGCCATTGTGTTGCTCCTTTCACCATGTAAGATGGCAGAGAGTGATGTTCTCTCTGCTATGTTTTTTTTTGTCAGGCTATTGCTTGGAGTACTTACCCAAGTGGCCATTTATTTTTATGTCTGAAATTTGTAGGTTCAGGGTTTCTTCCTTCTGATATTCTGATAAATCGTAACCTTCACCAAGCCATGATAATAGTTAAATGTTTGTATATTTTTTTTAGTCTATATTGATTGGGGCAGTATTAACTGATGAAATCCTTTCAGATGCATACTTTCTGGCATTGTCATCTACATTTTTAATTTTGGTGCCACAGAGTTGTCCAGTGAAATATAGTTCCTTTTTATTTATGTGAACTTGTTACCCAGGATACAGCAATGAGCACAAATGACCAGTTTTAGTCTCAGCCTGGGGGAAAATAAAATGGAGTGATTTTAAGGCATGTAACAAGTACAGTGCACTACATAGGCTAACAGGAAAAAAGAAACTAAGACTATTTATATACAATGCATGCAAAATCAGTTATATACAAGACAAAGGGACAACGGAGTAAGCTTTTTATACCATTACATTACTGTACCCTATCAGATCTGTCAGATTACTGCTTTAAGTGCAAATACTAAGTTAAAATGCTTGCACTAGTTATCAGTGGGTTGCAGAGCTAGGTGGGGTGGCTTCGTAACTAGGAGTTGCTGCAGAGTCAGTGACTACCAGCTGCTTTCTTGGCATGAGCTATGAAACAATAAAATGTATTTCTGCCTTAGTAGCAATATCCTAACCATGACATCAGAATGCATGCCAAGTTAAACAGCAAAAGAAAAAGTCTATGTCTATATACACACAATAAAGGCTTACCATTTGCTAACAATATCTGATCATACAATATATTAAAACATTCCATCTCTACTGCTTCCACATAGCTGAATAGTGTAGAAACATCAGGATTTTAACACTGTGAATCAATGTTAGACCTCAAAATTTAGTACTTAATGGCCAACATCGAATAATTTCTTTGCATACATTTTTTATGTGGAAATTGCATCTAAACTTAATGTCAAGGGCAAATACAGACATTGGCAAAAGATATTGTTTTGGAGAATAACCATGCAATTCTACATGGAATCTGAGAAAATAAATGCTATTACCTCATTCAATTTTGACAACTTCAATAAAACCTTTGGAAAGACTTAATAAATGAAAAGAGAATAATTTCATTTGTGTTGCAGTGCCGATTTGCTACACAGAGCACATGCACAAAAAGGGTCACAAGAAATTACAAGTGGAGGCATTATTTTGCTCAGATGCTGGAGAAAGCCCTTGATGTTTTCAATTCTATGCCATCAAATTCATCATTCTTGTTGATTTAAGCAGAACACACAAAACAAATATGGATCCCTGAGCTTACTTTCCTACTACACACAAAATCTGGCCGACTCTAGGGATTAACTGAAAGCCTAGGCTAAAATAATGCTCTTTCAAAAAATATTAAACAGACTAAAAAAAAAAAAAAAAACTTCGTTCACAAATCACATCACAAATAAATCCCCGGCAGACCCCATCCCTCACTTACCTGACCTCCTAGCCGCCGGTGTTGAAATTAAAACTCCAAACGCTCTGTAGTAGCCCACGTGGAAGAACGAACCAGGCAAACAAAACGACACTGACGTCCAGATTCCAGGAACTACAATGTCCGATAGCCAATAGCTGCACCCGCCTCTCTAGCGCGTCAATGAAGGAAGGAACGAGAGGTGGGAGTTAGCTGTTTATATATGCACAATGGATCAGTGGCCGTGATGTCAGTGGTGCAGAATCATCACTGATAGGACGATTTCAATAATGCCCCATAAGAGCAGCCACTCACATCATCAAGACTATACGTCATGCAAGGGGAGGGGAATGAGTGAGAACATGGCTTAGGGTGGGGGCTGTGCTACTGTGGAGGATAAAAAAAAAAAAATGAGCAAGTTCGTGCTTGAACTGGGTCTGGGGGAGGGCGCAATTGTCTAGCCTCCGTCTATGGGCGCCCAGCGGTGAAATTTGTTGTTGTTGTCTCGGCTTTCTCGGTTATGGTCAAATCACAGCAGAACTCCGATCCCTATACAATTGCGGAATTTGCGCCCTTTTAAGGCCGGCCTATACGGCGCCCTAGGCGGTCGCCTAGTTCGCCTATGCCTAAGGCCGGCCCTGCATACAGTGACTTCAGGGTTCGGGAAAGCTGTAAAAATGCTTGAGGAATGGATCTAGTGAAGCTTTTCAACTTTATGGTGCCAATACAAGTCTGGAGGTTAGGTTAAGTATGCAATTTGAAGAAAATGCCTTTTTAACAGGTGCTTGTATGTTAAAAGCCAGCAATTAGTGCATTTAGGGGAAAAAAAAAGAAACTGTTAAGTAACTGTTACAGTAAATATTTTTCCAAGCATAAAATATCACCCCTATCAATGTAACCTCATTAAACATTCTCTAAGTAAGTAATTACATAGTTCTATCTAACAAGAAGGGTAATAAGCACACTTAATTGACTGCAATCAACTGCTGTTAATTCAAAGGAATCTTCCTAGCTGCATATCTCCTATATAACTCACAACCCCCATTTCCCTTTCAGATGAAATAGTTGTCTACTTCATGTTTATACTATGTTTCCTTACTGAAAGCATGTTCCTAAGCCATTCAAAGGTATGTTCTTTAAGTCGTCACTATATATATATATATATATATATATATATAAAGTCCTGTTAAATGATACTATGTTTTTCTGCAAGGGCTAAGGTGACTATCAACAAACTTTAACATTAGGAAGTAGTATTGAATGTTTGATTAAATCTATGTAAGAAACATTAAAATAGAAACTGATAGAGAGAAATGAGTGGAGAAAGGAAAGGAAAGGAGAACAAATAGGAAAGCACATATATGAGGAAGAAGAACAAAGGAAAACAATAAAATATGTTTTATAAAGGTATATTAAAAATGTTACCTTGTAATATATTTGCTGATTTCTTATGTTTTAAAAAAAATATGTCCATTGTAAGCAGTGAAGGGAAAGACGAGTTACCTTATTTCCCTTTAACTTTCTTAGTAGTTTTATCAGTTGTTATTGTTTTTCCATTAGTAGCTTGTCTTTTTAAACTTGGTAAAGAGAGGTCCATGTCTTCTAGTTTATCTAATAGATTGTTTCTTCTGACAACATCAGTAGCTTCTTCTAGATTGTTAAAGATTTTCTGCTCAGCTGGTAAGGTAATCCTTATTCTAGCTGGAAAAAGGGTCTGAGCTTTTGTGTTAGCTTTTTTAAGGTCTGATTAGAGGAGTGCATGCTTTCCTTTTTGTTATAGTGGTAGATGTATAATCATCGTCAAATCTAATGTTCCTTCTATTGTCTTGGATGGGCTTCCCTGCCCCAGCAGCTCTCAGAACTAAATCTTTATCCTGAGTAGATAAGAATTTGACAATAACAGATCTCATCGGAGGATGAATTTTTTGAGAAAGATGGATTAGATAAAGACCTGTGAGCTCTCTCAATTCCAAATGACAAGGATTCAGGAGGGTTTAATATCTTAGGTAGCTAGTTGTTCAAAAAAATAATCATGTTGTTACCTTCTGTCTTTTCAGGGACCCCATAAATTCTAATGTTGTTTCTTCTTGAGCTTGATTCCAGGTCTTCTATTTTTTTCTGTTAGAGAATTATTTTGCTTCAGAAGAAATTTAATCTGAATATCATTCTCCATTTGTCTTCCATCTAATTCATTGACAGATTCCTCTATGCTGGCAATTTGGTCTGAATGTTTTGTGATTATTTCTTTCAAATCTTCAATTTGTTTCCTGCTTTCTTTCTTCATGTTTTCCATTATGTGTTCCAAATTGTCCATTTTTGTCGAGAGGTCTTGAACACTACTAATTATAGTTTAGAGGGTTTTTTTCATGAGACTGTCTTGAACTGAAGATTTTGAGAGGCCCATGGCTTCAGCAATCTGTATACAGATTTAGAAGTTCTGACAGTAAATTGTGAGGAAAATTCAATAAAAGTTTTAATTTTTCCCAGTAGATAATACACAGTAGAATAAGGAACAGCCATGATGTGAAATCTTTCAAAGTTTTTAAATAAAATTATAAAAATCCTATCGGAAACATAACTTCACAGGCAGTGCAACAAGAAAATGCTGTTCTCACTCTGGCATCTTGGCGACACCCCCCCCCAGTTTAATTTTTTTGACCGGAGGGTGAATCACATATGTCATAGTTCTGAAGTAGAAGGAAAGGGTGTTTGAAAGTCTGCACTAATGCATTCTTTATTGGTCTTAGAACTACATTAGTTATGCTCAACACAGATTCTCATGACATTTGACCATTCCGTATGTGTCAGTTCCGATTTTTTAACATCACAGTTTTAAACAAATTTGAAAGTGAAAGATGCAAGTTTATGTTATGACTTGGGGTTGAAAAGCAGAAGGTTTTGTACATGCAGTGGCTATATTACTTATGACCACATCAATAATATTATCTCTTATTGTTGGTTTGATAATTATCTATTCCATGACTTTATGATCTATTAGAAACTGTGAATAACCAACTTTGGAATAATAACTCCTCTTCTGTACTGAGGGTTACTTGCACAAGGATATTTAACATTCTTGTCTTTTCATCTAGTTGCAAGTTTTGACTTTTGATTTGCAGACTAAGTTGAAGTTCAGTGAGTTAACTTTGTGTCTCTTGCAATCTGTGTAGAACACATTTGGTCACTTACAAACATGGAAATGCCAGTGCATATTCCATCAAAGCAGAATGTATCTTATGCTGAAAGATACAGATGTGTAACAAGCACTGCCTTACACTGGACTACAATCTCAATAGCTACAAAACAACATATGTTGTGCTCATGTTCAATAACAGCTGCAAATGAATGCTCTTTGTTTCAACATTATATCACGTAGCCTGAAAGCCCTCACTGTGGCCCAGATGATGTGTTGCATTACTATGCCAGATGGTGGAGGATGCATGTGAGAGTCTTGCAACAGCTTTATCATCCTGCTGTGACAGAGAAGCAGCATAAGCTCATGGCAAAAGTTGAATTCATAGCCTGGTGATCACCACTCAACAAGATGTCTACTGCATGGGTGGTTACACTGTGCATGTGTGGAATCATGCTTCCACCTCCCAAGGTTAACCACAGTACAGCTCACAATGATGCTTCCAGGTAGTCTAAGCAGTGCCATTCTCCCATGCAATACTGAGCAGCAACTGTCTCCTTGATTTCTTCAGCATCCACAAATGCCAGTCATATTAAACATTTGCTATGCCAAATTAGGTCAATTAGATATGGTGAGTAAGGACAGGAGATGACTGAAACTTTTCAACTGCGTGGACAGTCATATCTCAAAATGAATGCACATCTAATATTGAGTTGATCTACTTTGATATGTCCTAATTTTGGGTTGGAAATGACTGCATTCATGTATTTAAGTTTCCTATGCACATCACCCTCATTCATCAGAAAAAAGACACATTGGGTCGGCATCTTCTTTAGAAAGTAAGTAGAAGCCATGAAAGGGGCAGTGTACACCCATCTTTATAGAAGTAAACTCAACAGTCAGTCATCTTTCCCATGCTCACAAGCAACACATACCCTAGTTCAACTCTCCCCATCACCTACAACACCAGGTAAGTGTATTGTGGCAGCTAACACCCAAATCTGCATCTCAGCATCATAGCAAGACAAATTCTGGAGTTTTAACTTGCTTCACTTACCATTGCACAATATTCACATTTGTGGTGTGTTCATATCTGCTACTATGGACAACAGCTGGAGACAGTGTCCTACAACCTCTGAGTAATCATCTCTGTTTGGAAATAATGCATGCATTTGTTTTATCAGACTGTAACAGAAGTAGTCCTTCACAGTGCTTTTGACACTAGAATTGGTCACAGTGCTTGGATCACATGTCATAATTTCTGTTTCAGTGCAATAATTTGATGTATTGCTGGTTAGATCGAAAGGGTATTCACTGGCACTGCATCCATCATGTCTGCCATATCAGTACTCACAGCAGCAACACCATTTACAAAGAAGTATAGGAAAAGAACTTCGCTAACAGAGTCAGATAGAAAATTTGTGAAGAAAAAAATGGATGCAAAGTGTGCCAAACTCACATTGCTATTGGATAACAGTTTGATCCCTTGATGTTTGTAAAGGATTCACTTTATCTGTCATCCCATTCAGCACTGGCAAAGATCCCGCTTGATATGTGAGTTGTATTCTGTTTACTTTTACTCTCTGTGCATTTGCCTATTTGTAATGTCACACTCCATGTGAACTCAATGTTGCATCTTTATACCTTTGCAGATGATTTCTAACTACTTTCCTGCTCTTAAATGTTAACAATATTGACATGTATGTATGAATCCCAAACGTGAGCATTCAGGACTTGTCACCCCAGTTATTATTCCTGCACAATGGCCTAAAGAAAATTTCCTTCAAGCAATTCAGGCAGACTAATATTTTTAGACACACATGACAAATTGAAAGTAATAATGAACAGTGGGTTGATCAAGTGTACAGGGCACTATATTGCAGCAAGAGTTATTTGTGTTAGTTCAGTACTAACCAGTCTCTTCAATGTCACTGTTTCATCCATTGTAGTTGTAATGCGGCAAAGTGTATGAAACACTTCAAAATGGTGATGTTGTTGCCTCATTATTCAGGTTTACTGTAAACCATTACTCCTATTACAGGTATTATACAAACAGACAAGTCAACAAATCACAATCAGTTGATTTGCATCCACCAGTGTAGTATTCTACACCAATAGATTCTAAAGAATGACCATTACAGGAGGATTGCAACACTTTTTTTGTCCACAAATACACTTACAGCTACACACATTGAGTGTACCATCAGTGGGTAATGTTATGTGACATACTGGATCAGCAAATCATGAGTAATTACTTGTAAATAATGAATAATTAGAGAGGGTGACTGTTGTACATATTTGCCTTTCAACAATTCTAAAGATGATGAGGATTGTGCAAACATATTGCATGCAGGTTCAGAGAAATATACTGCAGACAGTGGCTATCTTCCAAGCAGCCTTTCAGTACAGAAAAATATTGCTTTTTCAGAGATATGCATGACAGCAGACTTGTTTCTCACAGTACCTCTCAACTGCTTCTTTGAGTACTTATTTAAATGAATAGGATTGTGCTCATTATGTACCACATATCATGTTTATACACTCAGGTCTCTGAATTTAAACTCAGTGCAATCATGTATCGGCAGTAATGCAACATGACGCTCACCAAGCACCGCTGATGATTCAGACTGGTATTTAATCATATTTAATCATGTATTTTCTCTTTTCCATGCATATATGGTTGCTTTCATTGGTTATTAGGTTTAATTCTTCCAATCCCTCTCTCTCTCTCTGTATATATATATATATATATATATATATATATATATATATATATATATATATATATGGGTCTACTTCTTTTGACCAACTCCCATTTGCCCGACACTCATTTGCCTGAGACCAAATGACTGAATTCACAATTGCCTGAAACTTCAATTGCCTGATACTTCATTTGACTGACAAGTATTATTAGCAAGAAAATGGAATATGCCCCCTTCCCCACTGTAGTGCGACCCTGGAGTTAGAATATATAGTTGGGGGGGTGGGGAGCACAGCCCCCCACAAGGGTGGGGGGTGGGGGGGTGAAGCCCCCCACTTCATTTCATATATTGTTAACTTTTGATGTAATATTGCTTAGTAAAAGGAAAAGTAAGTGGGGGGCTTCGCCTCCCACCCCCCTTGTGGGGGGCTGTGCCCCCCACACCCCCCCTAACTATATATTCTAACTCCAGGTTCGCACTACAGTGGGGAAGGGGGCATATTCCATTTTCTTGCTAATAATACTTGTCAGTCAAATGAAGTGTCAGGCAAATGAAGTTTCAGGCAACTGACATTTCAGTCATTTGGTCTCAGGCAAATGAGTGTTGAGCAAATGGGAGTTGGTCAAAAGAAGTAGACCCATATATATATATATATATATATATATATATATATATATATATATATATATATATATATACACACACATATATACACACATATACATATATATATATATATATATATTTTTTTTTTTTTTTTTTTTTTTTTTTTGGGGGTTCACCTTTGAAATCTCGAAATACTGAAATCTTGAATTTCAGTATCCCGAGACCATAAAGGCAAATTTTTTAAATAGCGAAAGTACATAATCGCGAATTTGAATATCTCAAATTCGCAGTTATGGCATTACAGTTCGTTACGTCTGGTGCTTTCTGTGGATGATGTACGGTTTTGTGTGTGGATTTAGGCGCAATTTAAGGTGAGTGTTTTGTAAGGGTTTTGGTGGGAGTTTGAATGTATGTGAGTGTGTTTGTAAGTTGTACGTGTGGGTTAGGGTAGGTAGGTGAAAGTATGAGCGTCTAAGTGTTGGATTGTGTGTGTGTGTGTGTGTGTGTGTGTGTGTGTGTGTGTGTGTGTGTGTGTGTGTGTGTGTGTGTGTGTGTGTGCGAGGGACTGTGGAATGTCTGGGTGTGAGTTTGCTGTCTTTTCATGTATGTGCAATCTCGGAGTTAGTATATTTAAGTGGAGGGGTGGGGGGACACAGTACAGGGATGTAGTGTAGGTGTGTTGATTTGTGTTGTTGTGTTTGTGTATGTAGTGTGGGTAGGATAGTGTATGTGTTGTGTGGTGTGTATATGTTCGCAATTTTGAATTTCGCGGTTTTGGGGTTTCGGGATTTTTAACATTCATCTTTATGGTTTCAATATACTGAAATTTGAAATTTCAGTATTTCAGGATTATAAAGGGGAACTATATATATACATATATATATATATATATATATATATATATATATATATATATATATATATATAAATATGTATGTATAAAGCTACTCCTGCCTATTCATCAATAATGGCTCATTTGCAGCCAAAAAATTCAGTGTAGTGATGCAGAAGAATGCATGAAAGATAAAAACCTGGATTATCATCCCAGTAACAGCTGGAATCTATCTATAGAAGGTCGCCATACCACACACTTTTGAAATGATACTGATGATCTTCTTGCGAAATCAGTTGCACATGATACTGCCCTGTTGGTGGACCACAAGACTCTTATGGAACTTGCACAGCAATGCAAGATTTCAGTTTGTCACGTCTGTGGGAAGGAGCCACAGCATTCCATTAAATGGTCTGGATCTTGCATCACACTACTCTGTGTAAGTGGCCTAACTGGTGAAGCTTCACTGTCACACTTTTGGCATTATATACAGCAACCATCTCAAAACTAAATTATTTTTCTTCAAGGTGTGTTCCAGTGGTTATACAGTATACAAGAGATCCAGTCAGCCTCAACTAAAGAGTTGTTTAATTGCTGGAGATTTAATGCTAGCAGCCTCAACTTTTCTGACAGGAAGCATTTATGCCAAGATATCATTGTCAGCAAGATGTCCCAATTTAGCTTTATCTACTGTTCAGCATTTTTCAGGTACCAGCAACTGTACATCATCCCAATAATCACTAACTACTGGAAGACGATGGTCAGCAGGATGTTATCTGTACGTGAAAGTGCTGAAGTTACAATAATGGGTATTGTTGCTTCCTCATGCTATTATCTTTTTTTGAACACTTTCTTCCCAGCTTAACAATTCTTACCACATATTTTTCTTTACATGCAGGTGATGCAAGGATTGGCAGTTCACGACATTCTGCTCAGTATTGTACGCACACATACATGGATATGAACACCAAGGAAATACGTCTAATGAAAACAGTCGACAAGTGTGAAACAGAACCATGCTCTTCAAAAATGGGCAAAGTTGCTTTTGAGTGATGCATGGAATGATTCCTGGAGACTAATGGAAAAGTGACTGATGCACATCCTCAAACTGTGAGACTCATGCTTAAGTATCATTACTTTCCACCAGTGAGTTCATAGGCAAATATTAGACTAACTGCCCTTGCAGACCATTTAAAGCCTAGCTAATTTCCCTTTCTGTACTTGAAATAACCTGTCTCATTTGGTTATACATTGGCCACTCCAATCCCATGCTATATAAATATATATTATTCATAATGAGAATCAATGGCATCAATCCATATATAATTTGAGGGGACCCATGTATGTGAGAAATCATTTATGAGCTGCCGCTATCTATTTGTAGTACAGGGGGCAGTCCTGTGTTAAATTTTCTATTTTCCATTCATACATCCAAGTTGTGCTTGAATGAGGTCAGGGATAAACTTTATTTTATGTGGATGGGGAGTCATTGCCACAGGTACATTCCAATGTACTTTGCTTTTTCTATTAGTATCATTCTTTGACATACACTGACTATATTTCCATTCCATTTTGAATTATAATGCCAGGTGCAACGTACTATGGAGAGACATGCCTTTAGCACCAGTTTTGTATGCCTTATATACATCCTTACTGTCACTGTCTAAATCATAATTTGTTTATGTAAAACAATCATTGTTTAAAGAGTGTAACTGTCATAACTGAAGGTCTGTTGTCTCAAATAATGATATTAAAAATTGTTATACACCATCAGATCCTGCCACGTTTACAGTACCTCATATTGGTTTCTTTCCAACCCATTATAGGGATATACTGTTCAGCAATCTACTATTTATTCGACATTTAGCATGCTGCTAACAATCTTGTGGAAAAAATTAATAAGGTAACAATGCATACTTATACTGTATGTCATTACTGTGGTGTATCATTACTTGTTATACATATTCATTGTCATGACTTATAAACACTCATCTACATCTGTGTTCTACTATGTTCCATAGGCTGGTCAGAAATCACAGATCACTTCTGGAATTTCTGCCTGCATGCCAACACAGTGGAAGACTTTATAGCAAACTATGTGACTACCTCATTTATTTTGAGTATGGCTGGAGATACACTTCTACCACATAATGTCAAAGGCATTTTTCCCTTCTCTACTTACAGATGCAGTGGACTGGTCACTGGTATCTTGCACCATGTCATTAATGAATATGAATGGCAGGTTGATACCACTGATGAGGACTGTTTAGCTCATTGTAATCATGAGGCACTTGAGAAAGATTGCTCCAGTCCATATTTAGTGCCCGAGTGTCTGACAGCAAGCCATTCAATGTTTTGGAAAAAGTTGTAATGGACTGCAAATTCCTTAAAAAAAAATGTCATTTTTTGTGTCACAGGTACAGTAAAGCCTTTTCACCACACATGTTTAATTTTACTATGCACTTGTAGACATTGTAACAGCTCATTAGTTTCTATTTCTTCCTTTTTTTCTAAGAAATGTACTTCTACTCATACCTTGTCTATTCCACGCACAATTATCTGGCAACAGTCGACCATAACATTCATCTTGATCATCCCTACCTCAAGAACAAGCAACAGAAGCAAGCATAAGTGCACACCTTCATCGAAATATGCTCATTGTCAGAAACGCCTTTCATTCTCTGCAGATTAATTCCCATTGGTAACATATGGGTAATACCACCAAGCAAGAACAAGTATGTACCTTATAGGGACTACTACTGCATAGGTACTTTTTTTCACAGTGACATCATGAAGCAGAGAAATGCTGATAATTATAACCCATTACTTTACTATGTGTAAGTTGCTTTCTAGTTTATGACCAAATAGTCTTTATTTTCAGATACCATTGTAAGTCCAACAGAAATAGCTGCTGGTGGACAATCGTATAAAGTTAAAAAAGAATATGGTTACTTCTACATTTTTAAGAAAAAGATTATTCTCAAACATATGCAATCAGCAAGAACTGTTAATACACCACTGCTGTTAGCTTCGGAAGATAAACGTATCCAGTCACCTATTGCACCAGTTCCACTACCATCGATAAGCCTTCTAATCATGAAGCATGCCTCATGGTATTCATGTGCAGCACAAGGTTATCAAGGCACTTCTTCAGCTGTGTACATCCTGACAGGCTAACAGAATAAACTTTAAGATTTATATGATGCACTTAGTAAGTTGCTTATCACCTGCAGTTCTTTTCTTTTGACAAGAAAACTTGTTTAATTCCTTTATTCCACAACTGCTTTAAGTTGTACTGGTAATGAGATAATGAGATGGTAATTCACTATTTACTTTTGAGATGGTAATTCACTATTTACTTTTGAGATGGTAATTCACTATTTACTTTTGAGATGGTAATTCACTATTTACTTTTGAGATGGTAATTCACTATTTACTTTTATCAAAGCTGCACATAATAAGGATGTCTTAGACTTATTGCCACTCTAACCAAAGTGGTACAAGATCTATTGTTGGGCAATGTCCATTAAGTAAACTGATTAATAACAATATTACACAAACATAATTCAGTAATTCTTCTCATGACCATTACTGGTCCAGTAGAAATCATGATGTGTGGAAATGCTAACATTGCCAAGAGCCCACAGTAGTCATCTACTTCGAAAAGGTCAGTCTTATATGTTCATCAAAGTCTTTTACTCAAAGACAGGAGTGATGGTGCACAAATAATAAAGTATTTACATCTGGTGTTTAACTTTCCAGAGTTGTAAGCTACCATCATCGTAATGTTCAGTATGACAACTGTAGTTGCCAACTGGGACCTTAACTTCTCCTTAAACTGGTAACTGGCTCATTCACTGCACATTGTCACCCAGTGTGCCATGTAGGTAATAGGGCCAGTTTCTAAACTTTCTGGATCCACAAACTCCTTTGCAGAGCCTGTTAGATGTCCTTAGCTCATACAACTGCTAATGGAAAGCTCAGCCCTGATGAATATGACCCTGAAACTGAATTCATCCTCAAGTCTTGGTGAGAACCCTCATAAGGTGGACCCTGTTTTTCACAAAATCTCA